>NW_028188957.1:53530-123878 GCF_054131305.1 Coturnix japonica | reverse complement strand
GTTATATGGGGTTATATGGGGTTATATGGGGTTATATGGGGTTATATGGGGGGATATGGGGGGATATGGGGTTATATGGGGTTATATGGGGTTATATGGGGGTATATGGGGTTATATGGGGTTCTATGGGGTTATATGGGGTTATATGGGGGTATATGGGGTTATATGGGGTTATATGGGGTTATATGGGGTTATATGGGGGTATATGGGGTTATATGGGGTTCTATGGGGTTATATGGGGTTATATGGGGTTATATGGGGTTCTATGGGGTTCTATGGGGTTATATGGGGGGTTATTTGGGGTTGGGGGTCTCTCCCACCTCTCTCTTTCTCTGGCATTCTTATACAGCTTCACTTCCTAATAACACAACATAAAAGTGGGGGGGTCCCTTTAAATTAGGGACCCCCCCATTAAACCCCCTCCCCACAATTCCCCATTGACCCCCATTACAGCCCCCCCCCCAAACCCCTTAAAGGGACAGGACCCCATTTATTCCCCCCCCCCCCTTCTTAAAGGGACAGGACCCCATTTATTCCCCCCCCCCCCCCCCCCCCCCTCTTAAAGGGACAGGACCCCATTTATTCCCCCCCCCCCATCCCTTAAAGGGACAGGACCCCATTTATTCCCCCCCCCCCCTTCTTAAAGGGACAGGACTCCATTTATTCCCCCCCCCCCCCTTAAAGGGACAGGACCCCATTTATTCCCCCCCCCCCCCCCCTTCTTAAAGGGACAGGACCCCATTTATTCCCCCCCCCCCCTCTTAAAGGGACAGGACCCCATTTATTGCCCCCCCCCTCTTAAAGGGACAGGACCCCATTTATTCCCCCCCCTTCTTAAAGGGACAGGACCCCATTTATTCCCCCCCCCTCTTAAAGGGACAGGACCACATTTATTCCCCACCCCCCCCCCCCTTCTTAAAGGGACAGGACCCCATTTTAATCCCCTCCCCCCCCCATATCTCACCTCATACAGCTCCGCTTTATTGGCCGGCCCTATAATATGGGAGGGGGGGTTAAAAACCCCATAAGAACCCCCCCCCCCCCCTCAATACCCCCCTATTAACCCCCCCACCCCCATAAACACACCCTATAACCCCATAAATGCCCCCTATTAACCCCCCACCCCATAGACCCCCATATTAACCCCCCCATAGACCCCCATATCAACCCCCCCACCCCACAGACCCCCATATTAACCCCCCATAGACCCCCATATTAACCATCCCCACCCCATAGACCCCCATATTAAACCCCCCATAGATCCCCATATTAACCCCCCCCACCCCATAGACCCCAATATTAACCTCCATAAGACCCTATTAACCCCCATAAAACAATATTAACCCCATAGACCCCTATTAACCCCCATAGACCCCAATTAACCCCCACAGACCCCTATTAACCACCCTATACCCCTATTAAACCCCATAGACCCATGTTAACCCCCATAGACCCCATTACCCCCCTTAGACCCCAACTAACCCCCATAGACCCCTATAAACCCCCTTAGACCCCTATTAACCCCATAGACCCCTATTAACCCCATAGACCCCTATTAACCCCCACAGACCCCTATTAACCCCCATAGACCCCCATATTAACCCCATAGACCCCTATTAACCCCCAAAGAACCCTATTAACCCCCCATAGACCCCTATTAACCCCATAGACCCCATTACCCCCATAGACCCCAACTAACCCCCATAGACCCCAACTAACCCCATAGACCCCTATTAACCCCCACAGACCCCTATTAACCCCATAGACCCCCATATTAACCCCCATAGACCCCTATTAACCCCCATAGACCCCCATATTAACCCCCCATAGACCCCTATTAACCCCATAGGCCCCCATTATATCCTATTACCCCCCATAGACCCCCATTATATCCTATTAACCCCATAGACCCCCATTATATCCCATAGACCCCCATTATATCCATTTAACCCCATAGACCCCCATTAAATCCTATTACCCCCCATAGACCCCCATTATATCCTATTAACCCCACAGACCCCCATTATATCCTATTAACCCCCATTATATCCCATTAACCCACATTATATCCTATTACCCCCATAGACCCCCATTATATCCTATTAACCCCATTATATCCCATTAACCCCATAGACCCCCATTATATCCCATAGACCCCCATTAAATCCTATTACCTCCCATAGACCCCCATTATATCCCATAGACCCCATAGACCCCCATTATATCCTATTAACCCCATAGACCCCCATTATATCCTATTACCCCCATTATGTCCCATAGACCCCCATTAAATCCTATTACCCCCCATAGACCCTCGTTATATCCCATAGACCCCCATTATATCCTATTAACCCCATAGACCCCCATTATATCCTATTAACCCCATAGACCCCCATTATAACCTATTAACCCCATAGACCCCCATTATATCCTATTAACCCCATAGACCCCCATTATAACCTATTAACCCCATAGACCCCCATTATATCCCATAGACCCCCATTATATCCTATTACCCCCATTATATCCTATTAACCCCATAGACCCCCATTATATCCTATTAACCCCATAGACCCCCATTATATCCTATTACCCCCCATAGACCCCCACTATATCCTATTAACCCCCATTATAACCTATTACCCCCATTATATCTCAGACCCGCATTATATCCTATTACCCCCATTGACCCCTATTAACCCCACAGACCCCCATTATATCCTATTAACCCCCATTATATCCCATTAACCCCCATTATATCCTATTAACCCCATAGACCCCCATTATATCCTATTGCCCCCATTATATCCTATTAACCCCCATTATATCCTATTACCACCCATAGACCCCCATTATATCCTATTAACCCCAGTAAATCCTATTGACCCCCATTATATCCTATTAACCCCAGTAAATCCTATTGACCCCCATTATATCCTATTAACCCCATAGACCCCCATTAACCCCCATAGACCCCTATTAAACCCCATTATATCCTATTAACCCCATAGACCCCCATTAACCCCCATAGACCCCTATTAAACCCCATTATATCCTATTAACCCCATAGAACCCCATTATATCCCATAGACCCCCATTAAATCCTATTAACCCCCATTAAATCCTATTAACCCCCATTATATCCTATTACCCCCCATAGACCCCCATTATATCCTATTACCCCCCATTATATCCTATTACCCCCATTAAATCCTATTACCCCCCATAGACCCCCATTATATCCTATTAACCCCATAGACCCCCATTAACCCCCATAGACCCCCATTAAACCCCATTATATCCTATTAACCCCATAGACCCCCATTATATCCCATTAACCCCCATTATATCCTATTAGCCCCATTATATCCCATAGACCCCCATTAAATCCTATTACACCCCATAGACCCCCATTATATCCTATTAACCCCATAGACCCCCATTATATCCCATAGACCCCCATTATATCCTATTAACCCCATTAATTCCTATTACCCCCATTAATTCCTATTACCCCCATTATAACCCTATAGACCCCCATTAATTCCTATTACCCCCATTATATCCTATTACCCCCATTAAATCCTATTACCCCCATTATATCCCATAGACCCCCATTATAACCCCATAGACCCCCCATTATATCCCATAGACCCCCATTATATCCCATAGACCCCCATTATAACCCCATAGACCCCCATTATAACCCCATAGACCCCCATTATATCCTATTAACCCCATAGACCCCCATTATATCCCATAGACCCCCATTATAACCCCATAGACCCCCATTATAACCCCATAGACCCCCATTATAACCCATAGACCCCCATTATATCCCATAGACCCCCATTATACCCCATAGACCCCCATTATAACCCCATAGACCCCCATTATATCCCATAGACCCCCATTATATCCCATAGACCCCCATTATAACCCCATAGACCCCCATTATACCCCATAGACCCCCATTATATCCCATAGACCCCCATTATAACCCCATAGACCCCCATTATACCCCATAGACCCCCATTATAACCCCATAGACCCCCATTATATCCCATAGACCCCCATTATACTCCATAGACCCCCATTATAACCCCATAGACCCCCATTATAACCCCATAGACCCCCATTATATCCCATAGACCCCCATTATACCCCATAGACACCCATTATATCCCATAGACCCCCATTATACCCCCATGGACCCCCATTATACCCCATAGACCCCCATTATAACCCCATAGACCCCCATTATAACCCATAGACCCCCATTATAACCCCATAGACCCCCATTATAACCCATAGACCCCCATTATAACCCCATAGACCCCCATTATAACCCATAGACCCCCATTATATCCTATAGACCCCCATTATACTCCATAGACCCCATTATATCCTATAGACCCCCATTATAACCCCATAGACCCCCATTATATCCCATAGACCCCCATTAAATCCTATTACCCCCCATTAAATCCTATTGACCCCCATTATTTCCTATGGACTCACCCCCCGCCGCTGGTGGAACCGCGACGCCGTGAAACATGGCGGCTATGAGGGAGAACCCGGAAGTGAAACGGAAGCGGAAGTGGTAGTGGAGCGGAAGGGGAGGGGCTTAGACCGGAAGAGGAGCTAATAGACTGGGTTAAACCCGGAAGTGATGGGATATATTGAGAATGGGGGGAATAAGTGGGGTTAGACCGGAAGGGGAGGAGCTTACACCGGAAAAGGCGGGGCTTAGAATGGGTTAAACCCGGAAGTGATGGGATAAGGGAATGTTGGGGGAGCTGAGATAAGAAGTGGGGGTTCGACCGGAAGGGGCGGGGTTTAAACAGGAAGTGGGTGTCAAACCCGGAAGTAGTGGGATAATACGAATGTGGGGGTTGCAGGTACCGGAAAGGGAGGGGCTAAGACCGGAAGGGGAGGAGCTTAGAGAGGAAAGGGGATGAGCTTAGACCGGAAGTGGATGAAAGGTGTTTCTTAAAGAGACAGGAGCCATTTTGAGGTGGAAACCATATAGGACCCCATATAGGATCCCATATAGAACCCCGTGTCCCCATATAGGATCCCATATAGGACCCCATATAGGATCCCATATAGAACCCCATGTCCCCATATAGGATCCCATATAAGACCCCATATAGGATCCCATATATGGTCCCATGTCGCCATATAGGATCCCATATAGGACCCCGTGTCCCCATATAGGATCCCATATAGGACCCCATATAGGATCCCATATAGAACCCCATGTCCCCATATAGGATCCCATATAAGACCCCATATAGGATCCCATATATGGTCCCATGTCGCCATATAGGATCCCATATAGGACCCCATGTCCCCATATAGGATCCCATATAGGACCCTATATCCCCATATAGGATCCCATATAGGACCCCATATAGGATCCCATATAGAACCCCATATAGGATCCCATATAGGACCCCATGTCCCCATATAGGATCCCATATAGAACCCCATGTCCCCATATATAATCCCATATAGAACCCCATATAGGATCCCATATAGAACCCCATGTCCCCATATAGGATCCCATATAGGACCCTATATCCCCATATAGGATCCCATATAGAACCCCATGTCCCCATATAGGATCCCATATAGAACCCCATGTCCCCATATAGGATCCCATATAGGACCCCATGTCCCCATATAGGATCCCATATAGAACCCCATATAGGATCCCATATAGAACCCCATGTCCCCATATAGGATCCCATATAGGACCCTATATCCCCATATAGGATCCCATATAGAACCCCATGTCCCCATATAGGATCCCATATAGAACCCCATGTCCCCATATAGGATCCCATATAGAACCCCATGTCCCCATATAGGATCCCATATAGGACCCCATATAGGATCCCATATAGAACCCCATGTCCCCATATAGGATCCAATATAGAACCCCATATAGGATCCCATATAGAACCCCATGTCCCCATATAGGATCCCATATAGAACCCCATGTCCCCATATAGGATCCCATATAGAACCCCATGTCCCCATATAGGATCCCATATAGGACCACATGTCCCCATATAGGATCCCATATAGAATACCATGTCCCCATATAGGATCCCATATAGAACCCCATGTCCCCATATAGGATCCCATATAGAACCCCATGTCCCCATATAGGATCCCATATAGGACCCCATATAGGATCCCATATAGAACCCCATGTCCCCATATAGGATCCAATATAGAACCCCATGTCCCCATATAGGATCCCATATAGAACCCCATGTCCCCATATAGGATCCCATATAGAACCCCATGTCCCCATATAGGATCCCATATAGAACCCCATGTCCCCATATAGGATCCCATATAGGACCCCATGTCCCCATATAGGATCCCATATAGAACCCCATGTCCCCATATAGGATCCCATATAGGACCCCATGTCCCCATATAGGATCCCATATAGAACCCCATGTCCCCATATAGGATCCCATATAGAACCCCATGTCCCCATATAGGATCCCATATAGAACCCCATGTCCCCATATAGGATCCCATATATGGTCCCATGTCCCCATATAGGATCCCATATAGGATCCCTTATAGAACCCCATGTCCCCATATACGAACCCAAGACCCCGTGTCCCCATATAGGATCCCATATAGAACCCCATGTCCCCATATAGGATCCCATATAGGACCCCATGACCCCATATATGACCCCATAGCCCCATATAGGATCCCATATAGAACCCCATGTCCCCATATAGGATCCAATATAGAACCCCATATAGGATCCCATATAGAACCCCATGTCCCCATATAGGATCCCATATAGAACCCCATGTCCCCATATAGGATCCCATATAGGAACCCATGTCCCCATATAGGGCCCCATATCCCCATATAGGATCCCATATAGGACCCCATATATGCCCCATATACGACCCCAAGACCCCATGTCCCCATATAGGACCTAAAAGCCCCATATAGGACCCCATAGCCCATACAGGACCCTATATCCCATATAGGATCCCATATAGGATCCCATATAGGATCCCATATAGGACCCCAGGTCCCCATATAGGACCACATATATGCCCCATAGGACCCCATATAGGACCCCATATCCCACATAGGATCTCATATAGGAGCCCATGGCCCCATATACGACCCCAAGACCCCATGTCCCCATATAGGATCTCATATAGGACCCCATATAGGATCCCATATAGAACCCCATGTCCCCATATAGGATCCCATATAGGACCCCATATCCCCATATAGGATCCTATATAGGAACCCATGTCCCCATATAGGGCCCCATATCCCCATATAGGATCCCATATAGGACCCCATGTCCCCATATAGGATCCCATATAGAACCCCATGTCCCCATATAGGATCCCATATAGAACCCCATGTCCCCATATAGGATCCCATATAGAACCCCATGTCCCCATATAGGATCCCATATAGAACCCCATGACCCCATATAGGATCCCATATAGGACCCCATGTCCCCATATAGGATCCCATATATGACCCCATGACCCCATATATGACCCCATATCCCATATAGGACCCCATATCCAATATAGGATCCCATATAGGAGCCCATGGCCCCATATACGACCCCAAGACCCCATGTCCTCATATAGGATTTCATATAGAACCCCATATCCCCATATAGGATCCTATATAGGAACCCATGTCCCCATATAGGGCCCCATATCCCCATATAGGATCCCATATAGGACCCCATATATGCCCCATATACGACCCCAAGACCCCATGTCCCCATATAGGACCTAAAAGCCCCATATAGGACCCCATAGCCCATATAGGACCCTATATCCCATATAGGATCCCATATAGGATCCCATATAGGATCCCATATAGGATCCCATATAGGACCCCAGGTCCCCATATAGGACCACATATATGCCCCATAGGACCCCATATAGGACCCCATATCCCACATAGGATCTCATATAGGAGCCCATGGCCCCATATACGACCCCAAAAACCCCATGTCCCCATATAGGATCCCATATAGGACCCCATATCCCCATATAGGATCCCATATGGAACCCCATATAGGATCCCATATAGAACCCCATGTCCCCATATAGGATCCCATATAGGACCCCATATCCCCATATAGGATCCCATATAGAACCCCATGTCCCCATATAGGATCCCATATAGAACCCTATATCCCCATATAGGATCCCATATAGGACCCCATGACCCCATATAGGATCCCATATAGGACCCCATGTCCCCATATAGGATCCCATGTATGGTCCCATGACCCCATATAGGATCCCATATAGGACCCCATGACCCCATATATGACCCCATAGCCCCATATTGGACCCCATATATGACCCCATGACCCCATATATGACCCCATATCCCATATAGGACCCCATATCCAATATAGGATCTCATATAGGACCCCATGGCCCCATATACGACCCCATATAGGACTCCATGGCCCCATATAGGATCCCACATATGGCCCCATGGCCCCATATAGGATCCCATCTAGGACCCTATATCCCCATATAGGATCCCATATAGGACCCCATGACCCCATATACGACCCCAAGACCCCGTGTCCCCATATAGGATCCCATATAGAACCCCATGTCCCCATATAGGATCCCATATAGAACCCCATGTCCCCATATAGGATCCCATATAGGACCCCATATAGGATCCCATATAGAACCCCATGTCCCCATATAGGATCCCATATAGGACCCCATATAGGATCCCATATATGGTCCCATGTCCCCATATAGGATCCCATATAGGACCCCATGTCCCCATATAGGATCCCATATAGAGCCCCATATCCCCATATAGGATCCCATATAGGACCCCATATATGCCCCATATACGACCCCAAGACCCCATGTCCCCATATAGGACCTAAAAGCCCCATATAGGACCCCATATTGGTCCTATAGGATCCCATATAGGACCCTATAACCCATATAGGAACCCATGCAGGACACCATATCCCCATATAGAATCCCATATAGGACCCCATGTCCCCATATAGGATCCCATATATGGTCCCATGTCCCCATATAGGATCCCATATAGAACCCCATGACCCCATATATGACCCCATAGCCCCATATTGGACCCCATATATGACCCCATGACCCCATATATGACCCCATATCCCATATAGGACCCCATATCCAATATAGGATCTCATATAGGACCCCATGGCCCCATATACGACCCCATATAGGAGCCCATGGCCCCATATACGACCCCAAGACCCCATGTCCCCATATAGGATTCCATATAGAACCCCATGTCCCCATATAGGATCCCATATAGGACCCCATGTCCCCATATAGGATCCCATATAGAACCCCATGTCCCCATATAGGATCCCATATAAAACCCCATGTCCCCATATAGGATCCCATATAGAACCCCATGTCCCCATATAGGATCCCATATAGAACCCCATGACCCCATATAGGATCCCATATAGGACCCCATGACCCCATATAGGATCCCATATATGACCCCATGACCCCATATAGGATCCCATATAGAACCCCATATAGGATCCCATATAGAACCCCATGTCCCCATATAGAACCCCATGTCCCCATATAGGATCCTATATAGGAACCCATGTCCCCATATAGGGCCCCATATCCCCATATAGGATCCCATATAGGACCCCATGACCCCATATAGGATCCCATATAGGACCCCATATCCCCATATAGGATCCCATATAGAACCCCATGTCCCCATATAGGATCCCATATAGGACCCCATGTCCCCATATAGGATCCCATATAGGACCCCATGACCCCATATATGACCCCATAGCCCCATATTGGACCCCATATATGACCCCATGGCCCCATATACGACCCCAAGACCCCATGTCCCCATATAGGATCCCATATAGGACCCTATATCCCCATATAGGATCCCATATATGGCCCCACGTCCCTAAATAGGATCCTATAGTTCCCTATTTACACACTATGGGGCCCCTGGGAGGCACCCATGGGTGTCCCCACCCATTAATGGGGCCCATAAGGAACAGTGAGCACCCAAAGGTGAATGGGCTTCTATAGGGTGGGGGTGGGACCCATAGATGTGGGGTGACCCCATAGGGATCAATGGGGCACTTATGGGGTGGGGTGAGTCCCATAGGGATTAATAGGGCACCCATGGGTGGGGGTGGGACCCATAGATGTGGGGTGACCCCATAGGGATTAATGGGGCACTTAAGGGGTTGGGGTGAGTCCCCTAGGGATCAATGGGGCATCTATGGGGCTGGGTGACTCCCATAGGGATGAATGGGGCACTTATGGGGTGGGGGGGGTCCCATAGGGATGAATGGGGCACCCATGGGTGGGGTGGGACCCATAGATGTGGGGTGACCCCATAGGGATCAATGGGGCACTTATGGGGTGGGGGGGGTCCCATAGGGATCAATGGGGCACCCATGGGTGGGGTTGGGACCCATAGATATGGGGTGACCCCATAGGGATCAATGGGGCACTTATGGGGTGGGACCCATAGATGTGGGGTGACCCCATAGGGATTAATGGGGCACTTAAGGGGTTGGCGTGAGTCCCATAGGGATCAATGGGGCATCTATGGGGCTGGGTGACTCCCATAGGGATGAATGGGGAACTTATGGGGTGGGGGGGTCCCATAGGGATCAATGGGGCACCCATGGGTGGGGTGGGACCCATAGATGTGGGGTGACCCCATAGGGATCAATGGGGCACTTATGGGGTGGGACCCATAGATGTGGGGTGATCCCATAGGGATCAATGGGACACTTATGGGGTGGGGTGACCCCATAGGGATTAATAGGGCACCCATGGGTGGGGGTGGGACCCATAGATGTGGGGTGACCCCATAGGGATCAATGGCGCACTTATGGGGTGGGGTGACCCCATAGGGATCAATGGGACACTTATGGGGTGGGGTGACCCCATAGGGATTAATGGGGCACTTATGGGGTGGGACCCATAGATATGGGGTGACCCCATAGGGATTAATGGGGCACTTAAGGGGTTGGGGTGAGTCCCATAGGGATCAGTGGGGCATCTATGGGGCTGGGTGACTCCCATAGGGATGAATGGGGCACTTATGGGGTGGGGTGACCCCATAGGGATCAATGGGGCACCCATGGGTGGGGTGGGACCCATAGATGTGGGGTGACCCCATAGGGATGAATGGCGCACTTATGGGGTGGGGTTGGGACCCATAGATGTGGGGTGACCCCATAGGGATTAATGGGGCACTTATGGGGTGGGAGGGTCCTATAGGGATTAATGGGGCACCCATGGGTGGGGTGGAACCCATAGATGTGGGGTGACCCCATAGGGATCAATGGGGCACTTATGGGGTGGGAGGGGTCCCATAGGGATGAATGGGGCACCCATGGGTGGGGTTGGGACCCATAGATGTGGGGTGACCCCATAGGGATCAATGGGGCACTTATGGGGTGGGGGGGGTCCCATAGGGATGAATGGGGCACCCATGGGTGGGGTTGGGACCCATAGATGTGGGGTGACCCCATAGGGATCAATGGGGCACTAATGGGGTGGGGTGACCCCATAGGGATCAATGGGGCACCCATGGGTGGGGTGGGACCCATAGATATGGGGTGACCCCATAGGGATGAATGGGGCACTTAAGGGGTTGGGGTGAGTCCCATAGGGATCAATGGGGCATCTATGGGGCTGGGTGACTCCCATAGGGATGAATGGGGCACTTATGGGGTGGGGGGGGTCCCATAGGGATGAATGGGGCACCCATGGGTGGGGTTGGGACCCATAGATATGGGGTGACCCCATAGGGATCAATGGGGCACTTATGGGGTGGGGTGACCCCATAGGGATCAATGGGGCACTTATGGGGTGGGGGGGGTCCCATAGGGATGAATGGGGCACCCATGGGTGGGGTTGGGACCCATAGATATGGGGTGACCCCATAGGGATCAATGGGGCACTTATGGGGTGGGGGGGGTCCCATAGGGATGAATGGGGCACCCATGGGTGGGGTTGGGACCCATAGATATGGGGTGACCCCATAGGGATCAATGGGGCACTTAAGGGGTTGGGGTGAGTCCCATAGGGATCAATGGGGCATCTATGGGGCTGGGTGACTCCCATAGGGATGAATGGGGCACTTATGGGGTGGGGGGGTCCCATAGGGATCAATGGGGCACCCATGGGTGGGGGTGGGACCCATAGATGTGGGGTGACCCCATAGGGATTAATAGGGCACCCATGGGTGGGGTGGGACCCATAGATATGGGGTGACCCCATAGGGATCAATGGGGCACTTATGGGGTGGGGTGACCCCATAGGGATTAATGGGGCACCCATGGGTGGGGTGGGACCCATAGATGTGGGGTGATCCTATAGGGATGAATGGCGCACTTATGGGGTGGGGTTGGGACCCATAGATGTGGGGTGATCCCATAGGGATCAATGGGGCACTAATGGGGTGGGGTGACCCCATAGGGATTAATAGGGCACCCATGGGTGGGGGTGGGACCCATAGATGTGGGGTGACCCCATAGGGATCAATGGGGCACTTATGGGGTGGGACCCATAGATGTGGGGTGATCCCATAGGGATCAATGGGGCACTTATGGGGTGGGGTGGGACCCATAGATGTGGGGTGACCCCATAGGGATTAATGGGGCACTTAAGGGGTTGGGGTGAGTCCCATAGGGATCAATGGGGCATCTATGGGGCTGGGTGACTCCCATAGGGATGAATGGGGCACTTATGGGGTGGGGTGACCCCATAGGGATCAATGGGGCACCCATGGGTGGGGTTGGGACCCATAGATGTGGGGTGACCCCATAGGGATGAATGGCGCACTTATGGGGTGGGGTTGGGACCCATAGATGTGGGGTGACCCCATAGGGATGAATGGCGCACTTATGGGGTGGGGGGGTCCCATAGGGATCAATGGGGCACCCATGGGTGGGGTGGGACCCATAGATGTGGGGTGACCCCATAGGGATCAATGGGGCACTTATGGGGTGGGACCCATAGATGTGGGGTGATCCCATAGGGATCAATGGGGCACTTATGGGGTGGGGTGGGACCCATAGATGTGGGGTGACCCCATAGGGATCAATGGGGCACTTATGGGGTGGGACCCATAGATGTGGGGTGACCCCATAGGGATTAATGGGGCACTTAAGGGGTTGGGGTGAGTCCCATAGGGATCAATGGGGCATCTATGGGGCTGGGTGACTCCCATAGGGATGAATGGGGCACTTATGGGGTGGGGTGACCCCATAGGGATCAATGGGGCACCCATGGGTGGGGTGGGACCCATAGATGTGGGGTGACCCCATAGGGATCAATGGGGCACTTATGGGGTGGGGGGGGTCCCATAGGGATGAATGGGGCACCCATGGGTGGGGTGGGACCCATAGATGTGGGGTGACCCCATAGGGATCAATGGGGCACTAATGGGGTGGGGTGACCCCATAGGGATCAATGGGGCACTTAAGGGGTTGGGGTGGGACCCATAGATGTGGGGTGACCCCATAGGGATGAATGGGGCACCCATGGGTGGGGGTGGGACCCATAGATGTGGGGTGATCCCATAGGGATCAATGGGGCCATCCCTTATCTCATCTATGGGGTCAATGTTCACACTGATATCACATGGGTGGGGTCTTTATGGGGTGGGGGTTGATAAGGGGGGGGTCAATGTGCCCCATGGCTGCACCCGGCACTTATGGGGCGTGTCCTAATGGCATCCTATGGGACCCTATGGGACCCTATGGCACCCTATGGCACCCTATGGGACCCTATGGCACCCTATGGGTCCCTATGGCAACCTATGGCACCCTATGGCACCCTATGGCACCCTATGGGGCCCTATGGCACCCTATGGCACCCTATGGCACCCTATGGGACCCTATGGGACCCTATGGCACCCTATGGGACCCTATGGCACCCTATGGTACCCTATGGGACCCTATGGGACCCTATGGGAACCTATGGCCCCCTATGGGACCCTATGGCACCCTATGGGACCCTATGGCACCCTATGGCACCCTATGGGACCCTATGGGACCCTATGGCACCCTATGGGACCCTATGGGACCCTATGGGACCCTATGGCACCCTATGGGACCCTATGGCACCCTATGGCACCCTATGGGACCCTATGGCACCCTATGGCACCCTATGGCACCCTATGGGACCCTATAGCACCCAATGGCACCCTATGGGACCCTATAGCACCCTATGGTACCCTATGGGTCCCTATGGCAACCTATGGCACCCTATGGCACCCTATGGATCCCTATGGGGCCCTATAACACCCTATGGATCCCTATGGCACCCTATGGGACCCTATGGCACCCTATGGGACCCTATGGCACCCTATGGGGCCCTATGGGACCCTATGGCACCCTATGGCACCCTATGGGTCTCTATGGTTCCCTATGGCACCCTATGGCACCCTACGGCACCCTATGGGTTCTAACGGCACCCTATGGGTCCCTATAGAACCTAATGGCACCCTATGGCACCTCAAGGGTCCCTATGTGTCCCTATGGCACCCTATGGGACCCTATGGCACCCTATGGGACCCTATGGCACCCTATACCACCCTATGGGACCCTATGGGACCCTATGGCACCCTATACCACCCTATGGGACCCTATGGGAACCTATGGCACCCTATGGGACCCTATGGCACCCTATAGCACCCTATGGGACCCTATGGGAACCTATGGCCCCCTATGGCACCCTATGGGACCCTATGGCACCCTATGGGACCCTATGGCACCCTATGGCACCCTATGGACCCTATGGGACCCTATGGCACCCAATGGCACCCTATGGGACCCTATAGCACCCTATGGCACCCTATGGGGCCCTATGGGACCCTATGGGAACCTATGGCACCCTATGGCACCCTATGGCCCCCTATGGGACCCTATGGCACCCTATGGCACTCTATGGCACCCTATGGCACCCTATGGCACCCTATGGGACCCTATGGGACTCTATGGCACCCTATGGGACTCTATGGCACCCTATGGCACCCTATGGCACCCTATGGCACCCTATGGGACCCTATGGCACCCTATGGCACCCTATGGGACCCTATGGCACCCTATGGCACCCTATGGGACTCTATGGCACCCTATGGCACCCTATGGCACCCTATGGGACCCTATGGGACCCTATGGCACCCTATGGGACCGTATGGCACCCTATGGGACCCTATGGCACCCTATGGCACCCTATGGGAACCTATGGCACCCTATGGGGCCCTATGGGACCCTATGGCCCCCTATGGGACCCTATGGCACCCTATGGCACCCTATGGCACCCTATGGGACCCTATGGCACCCTATGGCACCCTATGGGACCGTATGGGGCCCTATGGCACCCTATGGGGCCCTGGGGAGACTAATGGAACCCTATGGGTCCCCATAGACCCTAATGGCACCCTATGGATCCTAATGGCACCCTATGGCCCATAGCACCCATGGGTGCCCCCTATGCCCGTCCCTATCTCATCTATGGGGTCAATGTTCACACTGATATCACATGGGTGGGGTCTTTATGGGGTGGGGGTTGATAAGGGGGGGGTCAATGTCCCCCACGGCTGCACCCGGCACTTATGGGGCGTGTCCTAATGGCATCCTATGGCACCCTATGGGACCCTATGGGACCCTATGGGACCCTATGGCACCCTATGGCACCCTATGGGACCCTATGGGACCCTATGGCACCCTATGGCACCCTATGGGACCCTATGGGACCCTATGGGACCCTATGGCACCCTATGGGTCCCTATGGCAACCTATGGCACCCTATGGCACCCTATGGATCCCTATGGGGCCCTATAACACCCTATGGATCCCTATGGCACCCTATGGGACCCTATGGCACCCTATGGGGCCCTATGGGACCCTATGGCACCCTATGGCACCCTATGGGTCTCTATGGTTCCCTATGGCACCCTATGGCACCCTACGGCACCCTATGGGTTCTAACGGCACCCTATGGGTCCCTATAGAACCTAATGGCACCCTATGGCACCTCAAGGGTCCCTATGTGTCCCTATGGCACCCTATGGGACCCTATGGCACCCTATGGGACCCTATGGCACCCTATACCACCCTATGGGACCCTATGGGAATCTATGGCACCCTATACCACCCTATGGGACCCTATGGCACCCTATGGGACCCTATGGCACCCTATAGCACCCTATGGGACCCTATGGGAACCTATGGCACCCTATGGCACCCTATGGGACCCTATAGCACCCTATGGCACCCTATGGGACCCTATGGCACCCTATGGCACCCTATGGCCCCCTATGGGACCCTATGGCACCCTATGGCACCCTATGGGACCCTATGGGACCCTATGGCACCCTATGGCCCCCTATGGGACCCTATGGCACCCTATGGCACCCTATGGACCCTATGGCACCCTATGGCACCCTATGGGACCCTATGGGACCCTATGGCACCCTATGGCCCCCTATGGGACCCTATGGCACCCTATGGCACCCTATGGACCCTATGTCACCCTATAGCACCCTATGGGACCCTATGGGAACCTATGGCACCCTATGGCACCCTATGGCACCCTATAGCACCCTATGGCACCCTATGGGACCCTATGGCACCCTATGGCACCCTATGGCCCCCTATGGGACCCTATGGCACCCTATGGCCCCCTATGGGACCCTATGGCACCCTATGGCCCCCTATGGGACTCTATGGCACCCTATGGCTCCCTATGGCACCCTATGGGACCCTATAGCACCCTAAGGCACCCTATGGGGCCCTATGGCACCCTATGGGACCCTATGGGACCCTATGGCACCCTATGGCACCCAATGGCACCCTATGGCACCCTATGGGACCCTATGGCACCCTATGGCACCCTATGGCCCCCTATGGGACCCTATGGCACCCTATGGCACCCTATGGGACCCTATGGGACCCTATGGCACCCTATGGCCCCCTATGGGACCCTATGGGACCCTATGGCCCCCTATGGGACCCTATGGCACCCTATGGCACCCAATGGCACCCTATGGCACCCTATGGGACCCTATGGGACCCTATGGGGCCCTATGGGACCCTATGGCCCCCTATGGGACCCTATGGCACCCTATGGCACCCTATGGCACCCTGTGGGACCCTATGGGGCCCTATGGCACCCTATGGGACCCTATGGGACCCTATGGGACCCTATGGCACCCTATGGCACCCTATGGGACCGTATGGCACCCTATGGGACCCTATGGGACCCTATGGCACCCTATGGGACCGTATGGCACCCTATGGGACCCTATGGCACCCTATGGCACCCTATGGGAACCTATGGCACCCTATGGGGCCCTATGGGACCCTATGGCCCCCTATGGGACCCTATGGCACCCTATGGCACCCTATGGCACCCTATGGGACCCTATGGCACCCTATGGCACCCTATGGGACCGTATGGGGCCCTATGGCACCCTATGGGGCCCTGGGGAGACTAATGGAACCCTATGGGTCCCCATAGACCCTAATGGCACCCTATGGATCCTAATGGCACCCTATGGCCCATAGCACCCATGGGTGCCCCCTATGCCCGTCCCTATCTCATCTATGGGGTCAATGTTCACACTGATATCACATGGGTGGGGTCTTTATGGGGTGGGGGTTGATAAGGGGGGGGTCAATGTCCCCCACGGCTGCACCCGGCACTTATGGGGCGTGTCCTAATGGCATCCTATGGCACCCTATGGGACCCTATGGGACCCTATGGGACCCTATGGCACCCTATGGCACCCTATGGGACCCTATGGGACCCTATGGCACCCTATGGCACCCTATGGGACCCTATGGGACCCTATGGGACCCTATGGCACCCTATGGGTCCCTATGGCAACCTATGGCACCCTATGGCACCCTATGGATCCCTATGGGGCCCTATAACACCCTATGGATCCCTATGGCACCCTATGGGACCCTATGGCACCCTATGGGGCCCTATGGGACCCTATGGCACCCTATGGCACCCTATGGGTCTCTATGGTTCCCTATGGCACCCTATGGCACCCTACGGCACCCTATGGGTTCTAACGGCACCCTATGGGTCCCTATAGAACCTAATGGCACCCTATGGCACCTCAAGGGTCCCTATGTGTCCCTATGGCACCCTATGGGACCCTATGGCACCCTATGGGACCCTATGGCACCCTATACCACCCTATGGGACCCTATGGGAATCTATGGCACCCTATACCACCCTATGGGACCCTATGGCACCCTATGGGACCCTATGGCACCCTATAGCACCCTATGGGACCCTATGGGAACCTATGGCACCCTATGGCACCCTATGGGACCCTATAGCACCCTATGGCACCCTATGGGACCCTATGGCACCCTATGGCACCCTATGGCCCCCTATGGGACCCTATGGCACCCTATGGCACCCTATGGGACCCTATGGGACCCTATGGCACCCTATGGCCCCCTATGGGACCCTATGGCACCCTATGGCACCCTATGGACCCTATGGCACCCTATGGCACCCTATGGGACCCTATGGGACCCTATGGCACCCTATGGCCCCCTATGGGACCCTATGGCACCCTATGGCACCCTATGGACCCTATGTCACCCTATAGCACCCTATGGGACCCTATGGGAACCTATGGCACCCTATGGCACCCTATGGCACCCTATAGCACCCTATGGCACCCTATGGGACCCTATGGCACCCTATGGCACCCTATGGCCCCCTATGGGACCCTATGGCACCCTATGGCCCCCTATGGGACCCTATGGCACCCTATGGCCCCCTATGGGACTCTATGGCACCCTATGGCTCCCTATGGCACCCTATGGGACCCTATAGCACCCTAAGGCACCCTATGGGGCCCTATGGCACCCTATGGGACCCTATGGGACCCTATGGCACCCTATGGCACCCAATGGCACCCTATGGCACCCTATGGGACCCTATGGCACCCTATGGCACCCTATGGCCCCCTATGGGACCCTATGGCACCCTATGGCACCCTATGGGACCCTATGGGACCCTATGGCACCCTATGGCCCCCTATGGGACCCTATGGGACCCTATGGCCCCCTATGGGACCCTATGGCACCCTATGGCACCCAATGGCACCCTATGGCACCCTATGGGACCCTATGGGACCCTATGGGGCCCTATGGGACCCTATGGCCCCCTATGGGACCCTATGGCACCCTATGGCACCCTATGGCACCCTGTGGGACCCTATGGGGCCCTATGGCACCCTATGGGACCCTATGGGACCCTATGGGACCCTATGGCACCCTATGGCACCCTATGGGACCGTATGGCACCCTATGGGACCCTATGGGACCCTATGGCACCCTATGGGACCGTATGGCACCCTATGGGACCCTATGGCACCCTATGGCACCCTATGGGAACCTATGGCACCCTATGGGGCCCTATGGGACCCTATGGCCCCCTATGGGACCCTATGGCACCCTATGGCACCCTATGGCACCCTATGGGACCCTATGGCACCCTATGGCACCCTATGGGACCGTATGGGGCCCTATGGCACCCTATGGGGCCCTGGGGAGACTAATGGAACCCTATGGGTCCCCATAGACCCTAATGGCACCCTATGGATCCTAATGGCACCCTATGGCCCATAGCACCCATGGGTGCCCCCTATGCCCGTCCCTATCTCATCTATGGGGTCAATGTTCACACTGATATCACATGGGTGGGGTCTTTATGGGGTGGGGGTTGATAAGGGGGGGGTCAATGTCCCCCACGGCTGCACCCGGCACTTATGGGGCGTGTCCTAATGGCATCCTATGGGACCCTATGGCACCCTATGGCACCCTATGGGACCCTATGGCACCCTATGGCACCCTATGGGACCCTATGGCACCCTATGGGACCCTATGGGACCCTATGGCACCCTATGGGACCCTATGGGACCCTATGGCACCCTATGGGACCCTATGGCACCCTATGGCACCCTATGGGTCCCTATGGCAACCTATGGCACCCTATGGCACCCTATGGATCCCTATGGGGCCCTATAACACCCTATGGATCCCTATGGCACCCTATGGGACCCTATGGCACCCTATGGGGCCCTATGGGACCCTATGGCACCCTATGGCACCCTATGGGTCTCTATGGTTCCCTATGGCACCCTATGGCACCCTACGGCACCCTATGGGTTCTAACGGCACCCTATGGGTCCCTATAGAACCTAATGGCACCCTATGGCACCTCAAGGGTCCCTATGTGTCCCTATGGCACCCTATGGGACCCTATGGCACCCTATGGGACCCTATGGGACCCTATGGCACCCTATACCACCCTATGGGACCCTATGGGAACCTATGGCACCCTATGGGACCCTATGGGACCCTATGGCACCCTATACCACCCTATGGGACCCTATGGGAACCTATGGCACCCTATGGGACACTATGGCACCCTATACCACCCTATGGGACCCTATGGGAACCTATGGCCCCCTATGGCACCCTATGGGACCCTATAGCACCCTATGGCACCCTATGGGACCCTATGGGACCCTATGGCACCCTATGGCACCCTATGGCACCCTATGGACCCTATGGGACCCTATGGCACCCTATGGGACCCTATGGCACCCTATGGCACCCTATGGACCCTATGGCACCCTATGGCACCCAATGGCACCCTATGGGACCCTATAGCACCCTATGGCACCCTATGGGGCCCTATGGGACCCTATGGCACCCTATGGCACCCTATGGCCCCCTATGGGACCCTATGGCACCCTATGGCACCCTATGGGACCCTATAGCACCCTATGGCACCCTATGGCACCCTATGGCACCCTATGGGACCGTATGGCACCCTATGGCACCCTATGGCACCCTATGGGACCGTATGGCACCCTATGGCACCCTATGGGTCCCTATGGGACCCTATGGCACCCTATGGCACCCTATGGACCCTATGGGACCCTATGGCACCCTATGGGACCCTATGGGACCCTATGGCACCCTATGGGACCCTATGGGACCCTATGGCACCTCAAGGGTCCCTATGTGTCCCTATGGCACCCTATGGCACCCTATGGCACCCTATAGCACCCTATGGCACCCTATGGCACCCTATGGCACCCTATGGCACACTATGGCACCTTATGGGACCCTATGGGACCCTATGGCACCCTATGGGACCCTATGGCACCCTATAGCACCCTATGGGACCCTATGGGAACCTATGGCCCCCTATGGCACCCTATGGGACCCTATAGCACCCTATGGCACCCTATGGGACCCTATGGGACCCTATGGCACCCTATGGCACCCTATGGCACCCTATGGACCCTATGGGACCCTATGGCACCCTATGGCACCCTATGGGACCCTATGGCACCCTATGGCACCCTATGGACCCTATGGCACCCTATGGCACCCAATGGCACCCTATGGGACCCTATAGCACCCTATGGCACCCTATGGGGCCCTATGGGACCCTATGGGACCCTATGGCACCCTATGGCACCCTATGGCCCCCTATGGGACCCTATGGCACCCTATGGCACCCTATGGGACCCTATAGCACCCTATGGCACCCTATGGCACCCTATGGCACCCTATGGGACCGTATGGCACCCTATGGCACCCTATGGCACCCTATGGGACCGTATGGCACCCTATGGCACCCTATGGGACCCTATGGCACCCTATGGCACCCTATGGACCCTATGGGACCCTATGGCACCCTATGGGACCCTATGGCACCCTATGGCACCCTATGGGACCCTATGGCACCCTATGGCACCCTATGGGTCCCTATGTGTCCCTATGGCACCCTATGGCACCCTATGGCACCCTATGGCACCTTATGGGACCCTATGGGACCCTATGGCTCCTTATGGGACCCTATGGCACCCTATGGCACCCTATGGGACCCTATGGCACCCTATGGCACCCTATGGGGCCCTATGGCACCCTATGGGACCCTATGGCACCCTATGGCACCCTATGGGACCGTATGGGGCCCTATGGCACCCTATGGGGCCCTGGGGAGACTAATGGAACCCTATGGGTCCCCATAGACCCTAATGGCACCCTATGGATCCTAATGGCACCCTATGGCCCATAGCACCCATGGGTGCCCCCTATGCCCGTCCCTATCTCATCTATGGGGTCAATGTTCACACTGATATCACATGGGTGGGGTCTTTATGGGGTGGGGGTTGATAAGGGGGGGGTCAATGTCCCCCATGGCTGCACCCAGCACTTATGGGGCGTGTCCTAATGGCATCCTATGGCACCCTATGGGACCCTATGGGACCCTATGGGACCCTATGGCACCCTATGGCACCCTATGGGACCCTATGGGACCCTATGGGACCCTATGGCCCCCTATGGGACCCTATGGCACCCTATGGGACCCTATGGGACCCTATGGCACCCTATGGGTCCCTATGGCAACCTATGGCACCCTATGGCACCCTATGGATCCCTATGGGGCCCTATAACACCCTATGGATCCCTATGGCACCCTATGGGACCCTATGGCACCCTATGGGGCCCTATGGGACCCTATGGCACCCTATGGCACCCTATGGGTCTCTATGGTTCCCTATGGCACCCTATGGCACCCTACGGCACCCTATGGGTTCTAACGGCACCCTATGGGTCCCTATAGAACCTAATGGCACCCTATGGCACCTCAAGGGTCCCTATGTGTCCCTATGGCACCCTATACCACCCTATGGGACCCTATGGGAACCTATGGCACCCTATGGGACCCTATGGCACCCTATAGCACCCTATGGGACCCTATGGGAACCTATGGCCCCCTATGGCACCCTATGGCACCCTATGGGACCCTATGGGACCCTATGGCACCCTATGGCACCCTATGGCACCCTATGGACCCTATGAGACCCTATGGCACCCTATGGCACCCTATGGGACCCTATGGCACCCTATGGCACCCTATGGGACCGTATGGCACTCTATGGCACCCTATAGCACCCTATGGCACCCTATGGGGCCCTATGGGACCCTATGGGACCCTATGGCACCCTATGGCACCCTATGGCCCCCTATGGGACCCTATGGCACCCTATGGCACCCTATGGGACCCTATGGCACCCTATGGCACCCTATGGGACCCTATAGCACCCTATGGCACCCTATGGCACCCTATGGCACCCTATGGGACCGTATGGCACCCTATGGCACCCTATGGCACCCTATGGGACCGTATGGCACCCTATGGCACCCTATGGGTCCCTATGGGACCCTATGGCACCCTATGGCACCCTATGGACCCTATGGGACCCTATGGCACCCTATGGGACCCTATGGGACCCTATGGCACCCTATGGGACCCTATGGCACCCTATGGCACCTCAAGGGTCCCTATGTGTCCCTATGGCACCCTATGGCACCCTATGGCACCTTATGGGACCCTATGGGACCCTATGGCTCCTTATGGGACCCTATGGCACCCTATAGCACCCTATGGGACCCTATGGGAACCTATGGCCCCCTATGGCACCCTATGGGACCCTATAGCACCCTATGGCACCCTATGGGACCCTATGGGACCCTATGGCACCCTATGGCACCCTATGGCACCCTATGGACCCTATGGGACCCTATGGCACCCTATGGCACCCTATGGGACCCTATGGCACCCTATGGACCCTATGGCACCCTATGGCACCCAATGGCACCCTATGGGACCCTATAGCACCCTATGGCACCCTATGGGGCCCTATGGGACCCTATGGGACCCTATGGCACCCTATGGCACCCTATGGCCCCCTATGGGACCCTATGGCACCCTATGGCACCCTATGGGACCCTATAGCACCCTATGGCACCCTATGGCACCCTATGGCACCCTATGGGACCGTATGGCACCCTATGGCACCCTATGGCACCCTATGGGACCGTATGGCACCCTATGGCACCCTATGGGTCCCTATGGACCCTATGGGACCCTATGGCACCCTATGGGACCCTATGGGACCCTATGGCACCCTATGGGACCCTATGGCACCCTATGGCACCTCAAGGGTCCCTATGTGTCCCTATGGCACCCTATGGCACCCTATGGCACCCTATGGCACCTTATGGGACCCTATGGGACCCTATAGCTCCTTATGGGACCCTATGGCACCCTATGGCACCCTATGGGACCCTATGGCACCCTATGGCACCCTATGGCACCCTATGGGACCCTATGGCACCCTATGGCCCCCTATGGGACCCTATGGCACCCTATGGCACCCTATGGCACCCTATGGGACCCTATGGCACCCTATAGCACCCTATGGCACCCTATGGGACCCTATGGGACCCTATAGCACCCTATGGCACCCTATGGGACCCTATGGGACCCTATGGGACCCTATGGCACTCTATGGCACCCTATGGCACCCTATGGGACCCTATGGGACCCAATGGCACCCTATGGGACCCTATGGCACCCAATGGCACCCTATGGGACCCTATGGCACCCTATGGCACCCTATGGGACCCTATGGCACCCAATGGCACCCTATGGGACCCTATGGCACCCTATGGCACCCTATGGGACCCTATGGCACCCTATGGCACCCTATGGGGCCCTATGGGACCCTATGGCACCCTATGGCACCCTATGGCACCCTATGGCACCCTATGGGACCCTATGGCACCCTATGGGACCCTATGGGACCCTATGGCACCCTATGGGACCCTATGGCACCCTATGGCACCTCAAGGGTCCCTATGTGTCCCTATGGCACCCTATGGCACCCTATGGCACCTTATGGGACCCTATGGGACCCTATGGCTCCTTATGGGACCCTATGGCACCCTATAGCACCCTATGGGACCCTATGGGAACCTATGGCCCCCTATGGCACCCTATGGGACCCTATAGCACCCTATGGCACCCTATGGGACCCTATGGGACCCTATGGCACCCTATGGCACCCTATGGCACCCTATGGACCCTATGGCACCCTATGGCACCCAATGGCACCCTATGGGACCCTATAGCACCCTATGGCACCCTATGGGGCCCTATGGGACCCTATGGGACCCTATGGCACCCTATGGCACCCTATGGCCCCCTATGGGACCCTATGGCACCGTATGGCACCCTATGGGACCCTATAGCACCCTATGGCACCCTATGGCACCCTATGGCACCCTATGGGACCGTATGGCACCCTATGGCATCCTATGGCACCCTATGGGACCGTATGGCACCCTATGGCACCCTATGGGTCCCTATGGACCCTATGGGACCCTATGGCACCCTATGGGACCCTATGGGACCCAATGGCACCCTATGGGACCCTATGGCACCCAATGGCACCCTATGGGACCCTATGGCACCCTATGGCACCCTATGGGACCCTATGGCACCCAATGGCACCCTATGGGACCCTATGGCACCCTATGGCACCCTATGGGACCCTATGGCACCCTATGGCACCCTATGGGGCCCTATGGGACCCTATGGCACCCTATGGCACCCTATGGGACCGTATGGGGCCCTATGGCACCCTATGGGGCCCTGGGGAGACTAATGGAACCCTATGAGCCCCCATAGAACCTTATGGCACCCTATGGATCCTAATGGCACCCTATGGCCCATAGCACCCATGGGTGCCCCCTATGCCCGTCCCTATCTCATCTATGGGGTCAATGTTCACACTGATATCACATGGGTGGGGTCTTTATGGGGTGGGGGTTGATAAGGGGGGGGGTCAATGTCCCCCATGGCTGCACCCGGCACTTATGGGGCGTGTGCAGCACCCATGGGTGCTCCCTGAGGCCGTGTGCAGAGGTAACGCCTCGGGGGGGGGAGGGGTGGGAGATGGGGGGACATGGGGGGTGCTGAGATCCTATAGGAACCCCATAGATCCCTATAGACCCCAATAGATCCCCACAGAACCCCATAGAGCCCTATAGACCCCATAGACACCATAGATCCCTATAGACCCCATAGACCCCATAGATCACTATAGACCCCAAAGACCCCATAGACACCATAGATCCCTATAGGCCCCATAGACCCCATAGACCCCATAGATCCCTATAGACCCCATAGACCCCGTAGATCACTATAGACCCCATAGGCCCCATAGACCCCATAGACCCCATAGATCCCTATAGAACCCATAGACCCCATAGACCCCATAGATCCCTATAGAACCCATAGACTCCATAGAGCCCTATAGACCCCATAGACACCATAGATCCCTATAGAACCCATAGACCCCATAGATCACTATAGACCCCAAAGACCCCATAGATCACTATAGACCCCATAGGCCCCATAGACCCCATAGACCCCATAGACCCCATAGATCCCTATAGACCCCATAGACACCATAGATCCCTATAGGCCCCATAGACCCCATAGACCCCATAGATCCCTATAGACCCCATAGATCCCCATAGACCCCATAGATCCCCATAGACCCCATAGACACCATAGATCCCTATAGGCCCCATAGACCCCATAGACCCCATAGATCCCTATAGACCCCATAGACCCCGTAGATCACTATAGACCCCATAGGCCCCATAGACCCCATAGACCCCATAGATCCCTATAGAACCCATAGACCCCATAGACCCCATAGATCCCTATAGAACCCATAGACTCCATAGATCCCTATAGACCCCATAGACCCCATAGATCACTATAGACCCCATAGACCCCTATAGATCCTTATAGATCCTTATAGACCCCATAGACCCCATACATCCCTATAGACCCATATAGACCCCATAGACCCCTATAGATCCTTATAGACCCCATAGACCCCATACATCCCTATAGACCCATATAGACCCCATAGACCCCTATAGATCCTTATAGACCCCATAGACCCCATACATCCCTATAGACCCCATAGACCCCATAGACCCCATAGATCCCTATAGACCCCATAGACCCCATAGATCACTATAGACCCCATACATCCCTATAGACCCCATAGACCCCATAGACCCCATAGATCCCTATAGACCCCATAGACCCCATAGATCACTATAGACCCCATAGGCCCCATAGACCCCATAGATCCCTATAGACCCCATAGACCCCTATAGATCCTTATAGATCCTTATAGACCCCATAGACCCCTATAGATCCTTATAGACCCCATAGACCCCATACATCCCTATAGACCCCATAGACCCCATAGACCCCTATAGATCCTTATAGACCCCATAGACCCCATACATCCCTATAGACCCCATAGACCCCATAGACCCCATAGACCCCATAGATCCCTATAGACCCCATAGACCCCATAGATCACTATAGACCCCATAGGCCCCATAGACCCCATAGATCCCTATAGACCCCATAGACCCCTATAGATCCTTATAGATCCTTATAGACCCCATAGACCCCTATAGATCCTTATAGACCCCATAGACCCCATACATCCCTATAGACCCCATAGACCCCATAGACCCCTATAGATCCTTATAGACCCCATAGACCCCATACATCCCTATAGACCCCATAGACCCCATAGACCCCATAGACCCCATAGACCCCTATAGATCCTTATAGACCCCATAGACCCCATACATCCCTATAGACTCCATAGACCCCATAGACCCCATAGATCCCTATAGAACCCATAGACTCCATAGATCCCTATAGACCCCATAGACCCCATAGATCACTATAGACCCCATAGACCCCATAGATCCCTATAGAACCCATAGACCCCATAGATCACTATAGACCCCATAGGCCCCATAGACCCCTATAGACCCCATAGACCCCATAGATCACTATAGACCCCATAGACCCCATAGATCACTATAGACCCCATAGCCCCATAGATCACTATAGACCCCATAGACCCCATAGATCACTATAGACCCCATAGACCCCATAGATCCCTATAGACCCCATAGACCCCATAGATCACTATAGACCCCATAGGCCCCATAGACCCCATAGACCCCATAGATCCCTATAGACCCCATAGATCCCTATAGACCCTATAGACCCCAACAGATCCCCACAGAACCCCATAGACCCCTATAGACCCCATAGACCCCATAGATCCCTATAGACCCCATAGATCCCTATAGACCCCTGTAGACCCCATAGACTCCATAGATCCCTATAGACCCCATAAACCCTATAGACCCCAATAGATCCCCACATATCAGCATAGACCCTATAGACCCCATAGACCCCATAGATCCCTATAGACCCCATAGACCCCTTAGATCCCTATAGACCCCATAGACCCCATAGATCACTATAGACCCCATAGCCCCATAGATCACTATAGACCCCATAGACTCCATAGATCCCTATAGACCCCATAGCCCCATAGATCACTATAGACCCCATAGACCCCATAGATCCCTATAGACCCCATAGACCCCATAGATCACTATAGACCCCATAGGCCCCATAGACCCCATAGACCCCATACATCCCTATAGACCCCATAGACCCCATAGATCACTATAGACCCCATAGATCCCCATAGACCCCTATGGAGCTCATAGATCCCCATAGACCCCTATGGAGCCCATAGAGCCCATAGATCCCTATAGACCCCTATAGACCCCAGGGATCCCCATAGACCCCATAGATCCCTATAGACCCCATAGATCCCTATAGACCCCATAGACCCCATAGATCCCCATAGACCCCTATGGAGCCCATAGAACCCATAGATCCCTATAGACCCCTATAGACACCAGGGATCCCCATAGACCCCATAGATCCCTATAGAACCCATAGACCCCAGAGACCCCCATAGATCCCTGCAGACCCCATAGATCCCTATAGACCCCATAGATCCCTGTAGACCCCATAGACGCCATAGACCCCATAGATCCCATAGAACACTATAGACCCCATAGATCCCTATAGACCCCATAGACCAAATAGACCCCATAGACCCCATAGATCCTTATAGACCTCATAGACCCCATAGATCCTTATAGACCCCATAGACCCCATAGATCACTATAGACCCCATAGACCCCATAGATCCCTATAGACATCATAGATCCCCATAGACCCCTATAGACCCCATAGACCCCATACATCCCTATAGACCCCATAGATCCCTATAGACCCCATAGACCCCATAGATTCCTATAGACCCCATAGACCCCTATAGACCCAATAGACCCCATACATCCCTATAGACCCCATAGATCCCTATAGACCCCATAGACCCCATAGATTCCTATAGACCCCATAGACCCCAAGGATCCCCATAGACCCCTATAGACCCCATAGACCCCATAGACCCCTATACATCCTTATAGACCCCATAGTCCCCATAGACCCCATACATCCCTATAGACCCCATAGATCACTATAGACCCCTATAGACCTCATAGATCCCATAGACCCCACAGACCCATATAGATCCTTATAGACCCCAAAGAACACATAGACCCCATAGATCCCTATAGACCCCTATAGACCCCATAGATCACAAAAGACCCCATAGACCCCATAGATCACTATAGACCCCATAGACCCCATAGACCCCTATAGAGCCCATAGAGCCCATAGATCCCTATAGACCCCATAGACCCCATATACCCCATAGACCCCATAGATCCCTATAGACCCCATAGACCCGATAGATCCCTATAGAACCCATAGATCCCCATAGAACCCTATAGACCCCATAGACCCCATAGATCCCTATAGACCCCATAGACCCCATAGATCCCTATAGACCCCTATAGACCCCTATAGGCCCCATAGATCCCTATAGACCCCATAGGCCCCATAGATCCCTATAGACCCCATAGACCCCATAGATCCCTGCAGACCCCATAGACCCCATAGATCCCTATAGACCCCATAGATCCCATAGACCCCATAGATCCCATAGACCCCATAGATCACTATAGACCCCATAGACCCCATATACCCCATAGACCCCATAGATCCCTATAGACCCCATAGACCCGATAGATCCCTATAGAACCCATAGATCCCCATAGAACCCTATAGACCACATAGACCCCATAGATCCCTATAGACCCCATAGACCCCATAGAACCCATAGACCCCATAGATCCCTATAGACCCCTATAGACCCCTATAGGCCCCATAGATCCCTATAGACCCCATAGACCCCATAGATCCCTATAAACCCCATAGACCCCATAGATCCCTGCAGACCCCATAGACCCCATAGATCCCTATAGACCCCATAGATCCCATAGACCCCATAGATCCCATAGACCCCATAGATCCCTATAGACCCCTGTAGACCCCATAGACCCCGATAGACCCCATAGACCCCATAGATCCCTATAGACCCCATAGACCCCACAGACCCCTATAGATCCTATAGGAACAGTGTCACCCTATGGGGGGTATAGGATCCTATAGGGACAGTGTCACCCTATGGGGGGTATAGGATCCTATAGGGACAGTGTCACCCTATGGGGGGTATAGGATCCTATAGGGACAGTGTCACCCTATGGGGGGGTATAGGATCCTATAGGGACAGTGTCACCCTATGGGGGGTATAGGATCCTATAGGGACAGTGTCACCCTATGGGGGGGTCTGAGATCCTATAGGGACAGTGTCACCCTATGGGGGGTATAGGATCCTATAGGGACAGTGTCACCCTATGGGGGGTATAGGATCCTATAGGGACAGTGTCACCCTATGGGGGGTATAGGATCCTATAGGGACAGTGTCACCCTATGGGGGGTATAGGATCCTATAGGGACAGTGTCACCCTATGGGGGGTCTGAGATCCTATAGGGACAGTGTCACCCTATGGGGGGTATAGGATCCTATAGGGACAGTGTCACCCTATGGGGGGTATAGGATCCTATAGGGACAGTGTCACCCTATGGGGGGTATAGGATCCTATAGGGACAGTGTCACCCTATGGGGGGTATAGGATCCTATAGGGACAGTGTCACCCTATGGGGGGTATAGGATCCTATAGGGACAGTGTCACCCTATGGGGGGTATAGGATCCTATAGGGACAGTGTCACCCTATGGGGGGTATAGGATCCTATAGGGACAGTGTCACCCTATGGGGGGTATAGGATCCTATAGGGACAGTGTCACCCTATGGGGGGTATAGGATCCTATAGGGACAGTGTCACCCTATGGGGGGTATAGGATCCTATAGGGACAGTGTCACCCTATGGGGGGTATAGGATCCTATAGGGACAGTGTCACCCTATGGGGGGTATAGGATCCTATAGGGACAGTGTCACCCTATGGGGGGTATAGGATCCTATAGGGACAGTGTCACCCTATGGGGGGGTATAGGATCCTATAGGGACAGTGTCACCCTATGGGGGGTATAGGATCCTATAGGGACAGTGTCACCCTATGGGGGGTATAGGATCCTATAGGGACAGTGTCACCCTATGGGGGGTATAGGATCCTATAGGGACAGTGTCACCCTATGGGGGGGTCTGAGATCCTATAGGGACAGTGTCACCCTATGGGGGGTATAGGATCCTATAGGGACAGTGTCACCCTATGGGGGTGTGCCATTAAGGCCCCATAGATCCCCCACAGGGCCCCAGTGGGTGATATAAGGCCCCATTGGGTGCTATAGGGAACATTGAGACCCCATATATCCCCTATAGGGCCCCATTGGGTGCTAAAGGGTGCCCCATTGGGTGCTATAGGGCCCCACTGGGTGCCATAGGGCCCCATAGATCCCCCATAGGACCCCATTGGGTGCTATAAGGTGCTATAGGGCCCCATAGATCCCCCATAGGGCTCCATTGAGGCCCCATAGATCCCCATAGGGTGCTATAGGGCCCCATAGATCCCACATAGGGCCCCATTGGGTGCTATAGGGCCCCATTATGGCCCCATAAATCCCCCATAGGGCCCCATTGGGTGCTATAGGGCCCCACGGGATGCTATAGGGTCTCTTTAAGACCCCATAGATCCCCATATGGCCCCATTGCAGCCCCATAGATCCCCCATAGGGCCCCATTGAGACCCCATAGATCCCCCATAGGGCCCCATTGAGACCCCATAGATCCCCCATAGGGCCCCATTGGGTGCTTTAGGGTGCCATTAAGGCCCCATAGATCCCCCATTGAGGCCCCATATATCCCCCATAGGGCCCCACTGAGACCCCATAGATCCCCCATATGGCCCCATTGGGTGCTATAGGGCCCCATTGGGTGCTATAGAGCCCCATTATGGCCCCATAGATCCCCCATAGGGCCCCATTAAGGCCCCATAGATCCCCCATAGTGCCCCATTGGGTGCTATATCCCCATTGGGGCCGCATAGATCCCCCATAGGGCCCCATTGGGTGCTATAGGGCCCCATTGACACCCCATAGGTCCCCTATATGGCCCCATTGCAGCCCCATAGATCCCCCATAGGGCCCCATTGGGTGCTATAGGGCCCCATAGATCCCCATAGGGCCCGATTGGGTGCTATAGGGCCCCATTGACACCCCATAGATCCCCCATAGGGCCCCATTGGGTGCTATAGGGCCCCATAGATCCCCTATATGGCCCCATTGGGTGCTATAGGGCCCCATTGACACCCCATAGATCCCCTATATGGCCCCATTGCAGCCCCATAGATCCCCCATAGGGCCCCATTGAGACCCCATAGATCCCCCATAGGGCCCCATTGGGTGCTTTAGGGTGCCATTAAGGCCCCATAGATCCCCCATTGAGGCCCCATATATCCCCCATAGGGCCCCACTGAGACCCCATAGATCCCCCATATGGCCCCATTGGGTGCTATAGGGCCCCATTGGGTGCTATAGGGCCCCATTATGGCCCCATAGATCCCCCATAGGGCCCCATTGGGTGCTATAGAGCAACACTGGGTGCCATAGGGCCCCATAGATCCCCCATAGGACCCCATTGGGTGCTATAGGGTGCTATAGGACCCTATAGATCCCCCATAGGGCTCCATTGAGGCCCCATAGATCCCCATAGGGTGCTATAGGGCCCCATTGAGTGCTATAGGGCCCCATAGATCCCCATAGGGCCCCATTGGGTGCTATAGGGCCCCATAGATCCCCATAGGGCCCCATTGGGTGCTATAGGGCCCCATAGATCCCCATAGGGCCCCATTGGGTGCTATAGGGCCCCATAGATCCCACATCGGGCCCCATTGGGTGCTATAGGGCCCCACTGACACCCCATATATCCCCTATATGGCCCCATTGCAGCCCCATAGATCCCCCATAGGGCCCCATTGAGGCCCCATAGATCCCCCCTAGAGCTCCATTGGGTGCTATAGGGCCCCATTGCAGCCCCATAGCTCCCCCATCGGGCCCCATTGCAGCCCCATAGATCCCCCATAGGGCCCCATTGAGACCCCATAGATCCCCCATTGGGCCCCACTGAGGCCCCGTAGTTCCCCATAGGGCACCATAGGGTGCCATAGGGCCCAATTTAGGCCCCATAGATCCCCCATAATGCTCCATTGGGTGCTATAGGGCCCCATAGATCCCCATCGGGCCCCATTGGGTGCTATAGGGCCCCATTGACACCCCATAGATCCCCCATAGGGCCCCATTGGGTGCTATAGGGCCCCATATATCCCCCATAGGACCCCATAGATCCCCATAGGGCCCCATTGTTGCTATAGAGTCCCATTGGGTGCTATAGGGCCCCATTATGGCCCCATAGATCCCCCATAGGGCCCCATAGATTCCCCACAGGTCCCCATTAAGGCCCCATAGATCCCACATAGGGCCCCATTGGGTGCTATAGGACCCCATAGCTCCCCCATAGGGCCTCATTGCAGCCCCATAGATCCCCCATAGGGCCCCATTGGGTGCTATAGGGCCCCATAGATCCCCATAGGGTGCTATAGGGCCCCATTGAGTGCTATAGGGCCCCATATATCCCCATAGGGCCCCATTGGGTGCTATAGGGCCCCATATATCCCCATAGGGCCCCATTGGGTGCTATAGGGCCCCATAGATCGCCCATAGGGCCCCATTGGGTGCTATAGGGCCCCATTGACACCCAATATATCCCCTATATGGCCCCATTGCAGCCCCATAGATCCCCCATAGGGCCCCATTGAGACCCCATAGATCCCCCATAGGGCCCCATTGGGTGCTTTAGGGTGCCATTAAGGCCCTATAGATCCCCCATTGAGGCCCCATAGATCCCCCATTTAGGCCCCATATATCCCCCATTGAGGCCCCACTGAGACCCCATAGATCCCCCATATGGCCCCATTGGGTGCTATAGGGCCCCATTGGGTGCTATAGGGCCCCATTATGGCCCCATAGATCCCCCATAGGGCCCCATTGGGTGCTATAGGGCCCCACTGGGTGCCATAGGGCCCCATAGATCCCCCATAGGACCCCATTGGGTGCTATAGGGTGCTATAGGACCCCATAGATCCCCCATAGGGCTCCATTGAGGTCCCATAGATCCCCCATAGGGCCCCATTGGGTGCTATAGGGCCCCATTGGGTGCCATAGGCCCCATAGATCCCCCACACGGCCCCATTAAGGCCCCATAGATCCCCCATAGGGCCCCATTGAGACCCCATAGATCCCCCATAGGGCCCCATTGGGTGCTATAGGGTGCCAATAAGGCCCCATAGATCCCCCATTGAGGCCCCATATATCCCCCATAGGGCCCAACTGAGACCCCATAGATCCCCCATATGGCCCCATTGGGTGCTATAGGGCCCCATTGGGTGCTATAGGGCCCCATTATGGCCCCATAGATCCCACATAGGGCCCCATTGGGTGCTATAGAGCCTCATTGGGTGCTAAGGCCCCATAGGGTGCCATATGGCCCCATTGCGGCCCCATAGATCCCCCATAGGGCCCCATTAAGGCCCCATAGATCCCCCATAGTGCCCCATAGGGTGCTATATCCCCATTGGGGCCACATAGATCCCCCATAGGGCCCGATTGGGTGCTATAGGGCCCCATTGACACCCCATAGATCCCCTATATGGCCCCATTGCAGCCCCATAGATCCCCCATAGGGCCCCATTGAGACCCCATAGATCCCCCATAGGGCCCCATTGAGACCCCATAGATCCCCCATTGGGCCCCACTGAGGCCCCGTAGTTCCCCATAGGGCACCATAGGGCCCAATTTAGGCCCCATAGATCCCCCATAGGGCCCCATTGGGTGCTATAGGGCCCCATAGATCCCCATAGGGCCCGATTGGGTGCTATAGGGCCCCATTGACACCCCATAGATCCCCTATATGGCCCCATTGCAGCCCCATAGATCCCCCATAGGGCCCCATTGAGACCCCATAGATTGCCCATAGGGCCCCATTGGGTGCTATATCCCCATTGGGGCCGCATAGATCCCCCATAGGGCCCCATTGGGTGCTATAGGGCCCCATTGACACCCCATAGATCCCCATAGGGCCCCATTGGGTGCTATAGGGCCCCATAGATCCCCATAGGGCCCCATTGGGTGCTATAGGGCCCCATTGACACCCCATAGATCCCCATAGGGCCCCACTGACACCCCATATCACCCCATAGGGCCCCATTGACACCCCATATCACCCCATAGGGCCCCACTGACACCCCATATAACCCCATAGGGCCCCACTGACACCCCATATCACCCCATAGGGCCCCATTGACACCCCATATCACCCCATAGGCCCCATTGGGTGCTATAGGGCCCCATTGACACCCCATATCACCCCATAGGGCCCCACTGACACCCCATATCACCCCATAGGGCCCCATTGACACCCCATATCACCCCATAGGGCCCCATTGACACCCCATATCACCCCATAGGGCCCCATTGACACCCCATATCACCCCATAGGGCCCCACTGACACCCCATATCACCCATAGGGCCTCAATGACACCCCATATCACCCCATAGGGCCCCATTTACACCCCATATCACCCCATAGGGCCCCACTGACACCCCATATCACCCCATAGGGCCCCATTGACACCCCATATCACCCCATAGGGCCCCATTGACACCTCATATCACCCCATAGGGCCCCATTGACACCCCATATCACCCCATAGGGCCCCACTGACACCCCATATCACCCCATAGGGCCCCATTGACACCCCATATCACCCCATAGGGCCCCACTGACACCCCATATCACCCCATAGGGCCCCATTGACACCCCATATCACCCCATAGGGCCCCACTGACACCCCATATCACCCCATAGGCCCCATTGGGTGCTATAGGGCCCCATTGACACCCCATATCACCCCATAGGGCCCCACTGACACCCCATATCACCCCATAGGGCCCCATTGACACCCCATATCACACATAGGGCCCCATTGACACCCCATATCACCCCATAGGGCCCCACTGACACCCCATATCACCCCATAGGGCCCCACTGACGCCCCATATCACCCCATAGGGCCCCATTGACACCCCATATCACCCCATAGGGCCCCATTGACACCCCATATCACCCCATAGGCCCCACTGACACCCCATATCACCCCATAGGGCCCCATTGACACCCCATATCACCCCATAGGGCCCCATTGACACCCCATATCACCCCATAGGGCCCCACTGACACCCCATATCACCCCATAGGGCCCCACTGACACCCCATATCACCCCATAGGGCCCCATTGACACCCCATATCACCCCATAGGCCCCATTGGGTGCTATAGGGCCCCATTGACACCCCATATCACCCCATAGGGCCCCATTGACACCCCATATCACCCCATAGGGCCCCATTGACACCCCATATCACCCCATAGGGCCCCACTGACACCCCATATCACCCCATAGGGCCCCACTGACACCCCATATCACCCCATAGGGCCCCATTGACACCCCATATCACCCCATAGGGCCCCATTGACACCCCATATCACCCCATAGGGCCCCATTGACACCCCATATCACCCCATAGGGCCCCACTGACACCCCATATCACCCCATAGGGCCCCATTGACACCCCATAGATCCCCTATATGGCCCCATTGCAGCCATGCAGGTGCTGTGGGTGCTGCTGTTGGTGCTGAGCCCCCAATGGGGGATGGGGGCACCCAGGACGTCGGGACCCCATGGATCCAATATGGCGGAATGGACCGGAACCAACATGGTGGGTATATGGGGTGATCTATGGGGTGATCTATGGGGTGATCTATGGGGTGATATGGGGTGATATGGGGTGATATATGGGGTGATATATGGGGTGATATGGGGTTATATGGGTTATATGGGGTTATATGGGGTTATATGGGTTATATGGGGTTATATGGGGTTATATGGGGTTATATGGGGTTATATGGGGTTATATGGGTTATATGGGGTTATATGGGGTTATATGGGTTGTATGGGGTTATATGGGGTTATATGGGTTATATGGGATCTATGGGGTTATATGGGGTTATATGGGGTTATATGGGGTTATATGGGTATATATGGGGTTATATGGGGTTATATGGGGTTATATGGGGTTATATGGGATATATGGGGTTATATGGGGTTATATGGGGTTATATGGGGTGATATATGGGGTGATATATGGGGTTATATGGGGTGATATATGGGGTGATATATGGGGTGATATGGGGTGATATATGGGGTGATATGGGGTGATATGGGGTGATATATGGGGTGATATGGGGTGATATATGGGGTGATATATGGGGTGATATGGGGTGATATATGGGGTGATATGGGGTGATATATGGGGTGATATATGGGGTGATATGGGGTGATATGGGGTGATATATGGGATTATATGGGGTGATATGGGGTGATATATGGGGTGATATATGGGATTATATGGGGTGATATGGGGTGATATGGGGTGATATATGGGGTGATATGGGGTGATATATGGGTTGATATGGGGTGATATGGGGTGATATATGGGGTGATATGGGGTGATATATGGGGTGATATATGGGTGATAAGGGGTGATATGGGGTTATATATGGGGTCCTAATGGCACCCTATGGTTCCCTATGGGGTCTCTATGGGTCTCTGTGGGTCTCTATGGGTCCCTATGGGTCCCTATGGGTCTCTATGGGTCTCTATGGGTTTCTATGGGTCTCTATTAATCCCTATGGGTCTCTATGGGTCTCTATGGGTTTCTATGGGTCTCTATGGGTCTCTATGGGTCTCTATGGGTCTCTATGGGTCTCTATTGGTCCCTATGGGTCTCTATGGGTCTCTATGGGTCTCTATGGGTCACTATGGGTCTCTGTGGGTCTCTATGGGTCTCTATGGGTCTCTATGGGTCTCTGTGGGTCTCTATGGGTCTCTATGGGTCTCTGTGGGTCTCTATGGGTCTCTATGGGTCTCTATGGGTCTCTATGGGTCCCTATGGGTTCCTATGGGTCTCTATGGGTCTCTATGGGTCACTATGGGTCTCTATGGGTTTCTATGGGGTCTCTATGGGTCTCTATGGGTCCCTATGGGTCTCTATGGGTCCCTATGGGTCCCTATGGGTTCCTATGGGTCTCTATGGGTCTCTATGGGTCACTATGGGTCTCTATGGGTTTCTATGGGGTCTCTATGGGTCTCTATGGGTCTCTATGGGTCTCTATGGGTCCCTATGGGTCTCTATGGGTCCCTATGTGTCTCTATGGGTCCCTATGGGTCTCTATGGATCCCTATGGGTCTCTATGGGTCTCTATGGGTCTCTATGGCACCCTATGTGTTCCTACATCACCTTATGTGTCCCTATGGCACCATAACCCCATAACCCCATAACCCCATAACCCTACAACCCCATAACCCCATAACCCCATACCCCATAACCCCATAACCCCATAACCCCATACCCCATAACCCCATAACCCCATAACCCCATAACCCCATAACCCCATAACCCCATACCCCATAACCCCATAACCCCATAACAACCCCATAACCCCATAACCCCATACCCCATAACATCCCATAACCCCATAACCCCATAACTAACCCTATAACCCCATAACCCCATAACTAACCCTATAACCCCATAACCCCATAACATCCCATAACCCCATAACCCCATAACCCCATAACATCCCATAACCCCATACCCCATAACCCCATAACCCCATAACCCCATACCCCATAACCCCATAACCCCATAACCCCATAACCCCATAACATCCCATAACCCCATAACCCCATAACCCCATAACATCCCATAACCCCATACCCCATAACCCCATAACCCCATAACCCCATAACCCCTTAACATCCCATAACCCCATAACCCCATACCCCATAACCCCATAACCCCATAACCCCATTGAACCCCAGGCTGACTTCGACCTCACAAATGTCACCGACCCCATAAGAGACACCAGCCCCACAGCTGTGATCTATGGGGTGAGTGGGGGCATCTATGGGGCAGGGGGGGCCCCTCAGACCCCATATAACCCCATATAACCCCATATAACCCCATATAACCCCATATAACCCCATATAACCCCATATAACCCCATATAACCCCATATACCCCCCATATAACCCCATATAACCCCATATACCCCCCATATAACCCCATATCCCCCCATATAACCCCATATACCCCATATAACCCCATATAACCCCATATAACCCCATATAACCCATATAACCCCATATAACCCCATATAACCCCATATAACCCCATATATCCCCATATCCCCCCATATAACCCCATATAACCCCATATAACCCCATATACCCCCCATATAACCCCATATCCCCCCATATAACCCCATATACCCCATATAACCCCATATAACCCCATATAACCCCATATAACCCCATATAACCCCATATAACCCCATATAACCCCATATAACCCCATATAACCCCATAGATCCCATATAACCCCATATAACCCCATATAACCCCATATAACCCCATATAACCCCATAGATCCCATAGATCCCATATAACCCCATATAACCCCATATAACCCCATATAACCCATATAACCCCATATAACCCCATATAACCCCATATAACCCCATATAACCCCATATAACCCATATAACCCATATAACCCCATATAACCCCATATAACCCCATATAACCCCATATAACCCCATATAACCCCATATAACCCCATATAACCCATATAACCCATATAACCCCATATAACCCCATATAACCCCATATAACCCCATATAACCCCATATAACCCCATATAACCCCATATAACCCCATAGATCCCATATAACCCCATATAACCCCATATAACCCCATATAACCCCATATAACCCCATATAACCCCATATAACCCCATATAACCCCATATAACCCCATATAACCCCATATAACCCATATAGCCCATATAACCCCATATAACCCCATATAACCCCATATAACCCCATAGATCCCATAGATCCCATATAACCCCATATAACCCCATATAACCCCATATAACCCATATAACCCCATATAACCCCATATAACCCCATATAACCCCATATAACCCCATATAACCCATATAACCCATATAACCCCATATAACCCCATATAACCCCATATAACCCCATATAACCCCATATAACCCCATATAACCCCATATAACCCATATAACCCATATAACCCCATATAACCCCATATAACCCATATAACCCCATATAACCCCATATAACCCCATATAACCCCATATAACCCCATATAACCCATATAACCCATATAACCCCATATAACCCCATATAACCCCATATAACCCCATATAACCCCATATAACCCCATATAACCCCATATAACCCATATAACCCATATAACCCCATATAACCCCATATAACCCCATATAACCCCATATAACCCCATATAACCCCATATAACCCCATATAACCCCATAGATCCCATATAACCCCATATAACCCCATATAACCCCATATAACCCCATATAACCCCATATAACCCCATATAACCCCATATAACCCCATATAACCCCATATAGGGCTCTTGCTATGGGGTCAGTTATGGGGTCTCCAATGGAACCATCAATGGGACGGATACGGGACCGGAGCTGAGTGTGATGCACCGTGAGTTATGGGGTCACTTATGGGGTCGGGGTGGGGGGGGATATGGGGTTATATGGGGTTATATGGGGTTATATGGGGTTATATGGGGTTATATGGGGTTATATGGGGTTATATGGGGTTATATGGGTTATATGGGGGGATATGGGGTTATATGGGGTTATATGGGGGGATATGGGGTTATATGGGGTTATATGGGGTTATATGGGGTTATATGGGGTTATATGGGGTTATATGGGGTTATATGGGGTTATATGGGATCTATGGGGTTATATGGGGTTATATGGGGTTATATGGGGTTATATGGGGTTATATGGGGTTATATGGGGTTATATGGGTTATATGGGGTTATATGGGATATATGGGGTTATATGGGGTTATATGGGGTTATATGGGGTTATATGGGGTTATATGGGGTTATATGGGGTTATATGGGATATATGGGGTTATATGGGGTTATATGGGGTTATATGGGATCTATGGGGTTATATGGGGTTATATGGGGTTATATGGGGTTATATGGGGTTATATGGGGTTATATGGGGTTATATGGGGTTATATGGGGTTATATGGGGTTATATGGGGTTATATGGGCTCCTATGGGGTCAGGGGGGTTCTATGGGACCAGAGCCCCTTGGCCCTTGACCTTTGCTGACCCTTGACCCCGACCCCTGACCCCCAACACCCAACCCTTGACCCCTGACCCTTGACCCCTGACCCTTGACCCCTGACCCCCATCCCTTGACCCCTGACCTTTGCTAACCCTTGACCCTTGACCCCAACTCTTGTCCCCCGAATCCTCGACCTTGAACCTTTGACCCCTGACCCTTGACCTCTGACCTTTTCGAACCCTTGACCCCTGACCCCCGACACCCGACCCGTGACCTCTTACCCTTGACCCCAAACATCCAACCGGTGACCTCTGACCGATGACCTCTGACCCCTGTCACCCAATCATGGCCCCCAACCCTTGACCCCTGACCCCTGGCTCTTGACCCCCGACCTCTGCTGACCCTTGACCCCCAACTCTTGACCCTTGACCCCCTGACCTCCTTGACCCTTGACCCCCAACCCTTGACCCCTGACCCCTTGACCTCCAATCCTTGACCCCTGACCCCCATCCCTTGACCCCATGACCCGTTGACCCCCAACCCTTGACCCCTGATCCCCATCCCTTGACCCCTGACCCCTTGACCTCCAGTCCTTGACCCTTTGACCCCTGACCCCCATCCCTTGACCCCTTGACCCCTTGACCCCCCAACCCTTGACCCCTGACCCCCATCCCTTGACCCCTTGACCCCTGACCCCCAACCATTGACCCCTTGACCCCTTGACCTCCAATCCTTGACCCCTGACCCTCAACCCTTGACCCCTTGACCCCTGTCACCCAACCGCTGACCCCTTGACCCCCAACTATTTACCCCCAACCACTGACCCCTTGACCTCTTGACCCCTGACCCCCGACCTTTTCTGACCCCCGACCCTTGACCCCTGACCTTTTCTGGCCCTTGACCTCCAACCCTTGACCCCTGACCCCCATTCCTTGACCCCCAACCCTTGACCTCTTGACTCCTTGACCCCCAACCCTTGACCCCTGACCCCTTGACCTCCAATCCTTGACCCTTTGACCCCTGACCCCCATTCCTTGACCCCTTGACCCCTTGACCCCCCGACCCTTGACCCCTGACCCCTGACCCACAACTTTTGACCCCTTGACCCCTTGACCCCTTGACCTCCAACCCTTGACCCCTTGACCCCTTGACCCCTTGACCCCTTGACCCCCAGTCCTTGACCCCTTGACCCCTTGACCTCCAACCCTTGACCTCTTGACCCCTTGACCCCTTGACCCCTTGACCCCCAACCATTGACCCTGACCCCCATTCCTTGACCCCTTGACCCCTGACCTTTGACACTTGACCCTTTGACGCCTTGACTCCCAACCATTGACCCCCAACCCCTGACCTTTGCTGACCCTTGACCCCCAACCCCTGACTCCCATCCCTTTATCCCCAACCCTTGACCCCTTGACCCCTTGACCCCCAACCATTGACCCCCATTGCTTGACCCCTTGACCCCTGAGCCCCATTCCTTGACCACTTGACCCCTTGACCCCTTGAACCTTTGACCCCTTGACCCCTTGACCCCTTCACCCCCAACCCTTGACCCCCAACCCTTGACCCTTGACCCCTTGACCCCTTGACCCCCAGTCCTTGACCCCTTGACCCCTTGACCCCCATTCCTTGACCCCTTGACCCCTTGACCCACAACCCTTGACCCCCAACCCTTGACCCTTGACCCCTTGACCCCTTGACCCCCAACCCTTGACCCTTGACCCCTTGACCCCTTGACTCCCAACCCTTGACCCCTTGACCCCTTGACTCCCAACCCTTGACCTCTTGACCCCCTGACCCCCAACCCTTGACCCCTTGACCCCTTGACCCCTTGACCCCTTGACCCCTTGACCCCTGACCCCCATTCCTTGACCCCTTGACCCCTTGACCCCTTGACCCCCAACCCTTGACCCCCAACCCTTGACCCCTTGACCCCTTGACCCCTTGACTCCCAACCCTTGACCTCTTGACCCCTTGACCCCTGACCCCCATTCCTTGCTCCCTGACCTTTGCTGACCCTTGACCCCACCCACCCTTGACCCTGACCCTTGACCCCTGACACCCAACGTATGACCTCTGACCCCTGACCCCTTGACCTCTTGACTTCTTGATCCCTGACCTTTGCTGCCTTTGACCCCTTGACCTCTGCTGACCCTTGACCCCTTGACCCCCAACACTTGACCCCCAACACCCCCCCGACCCTTGACCCCTGACCCTTGACTCCTTGACCCCTGACCCTTGACACCTGACCTTGGATGACCCTTGTCCCCTGACCCTTGACCCCTGACCTTGGATGACCCTTGACCCCTGACCCTTGACACCTGAACATGGATGACCCTTGACCCCTGAACCATGACACCTGACCTTGGATGACCCTTGACCCCTGACCCTTGACCCCTGACCTTGGATGACCCTTGACCCCTGACCCTTGACACCTGACCTTGGATGACCCTTGACCCCTGAACCTTGACACCTGACCTCGGATGACCCTTGACCCCTGACCTTTGCCCCATATAGGCTCCCTGCTGGCTGTGATGGCGGCCATCTTGATCTCCCTCTTGGCCCCGTTCTCAGCCGTGCTGCTGCTGTTCCGGGGCTGCCCCCGGTTCCAACAGCGGCTGCTGCAGCTGCTGCTCCCAATGGGGGCGGCCGCGCTCAGCGGGGACGCAATAATACATCTACTGCCACAGGTGGGAACACGCGTGTTCATACGTGTCTATGGGGGCCTATGGGGTTAGATGGGGTCCTATGGGGTCCTATGGGGTCCTATGGGGTTAGACATGGGGTCCTATGGGGTTAGATGGGGTCCTATGGGGTCCTATGGGGTCCTATGGGGTCAGACATAGGGTCCTATGTGGTCCTATGGGGTCCTATTGGGTCCTATGGGGTCCTATGGGGTCCTATGGGGTCCTATGGGGTCACACATGGGGTTATATGGGCGGCTGCTGCAGCTGCTGCTCCCAATGGGGGCGGCCGCGCTCAGCGGGGACGCAATAATACATCTACTGCCACAGGTGGGAACACGCGTGTTCATACGTGTCTATGGGGGCCTATGGGGTTAGATGGGGTCCTATGGGGTCCTATGGGGTCCTATGGGGTTAGACATGGGGTCCTATGGGGTTAGATGGGGTCCTATGGGGTCCTATGGGGTCCTATGGGGTCAGACATAGGGTCCTATGTGGTCCTATGGGGTCCTATTGGGTCCTATGGGGTCCTATGGGGTCCTATGGGGTCCTATGGGGTCACACATGGGGTTATATGGGCGGCTGCTGCAGCTGCTGCTCCCAATGGGGGCGGCCGCGCTCAGCGGGGACGCAATAATACATCTACTGCCACAGGTGGGAACACGCGTGTTCATACGTGTCTATGGGGGCCTATGGGGTTAGATGGGGTCCTATGGGGTCCTATGTGGTCAGACATGGGGTCCTATGGGGTCCTATGGGGTCCTATGGGGTCCTATGGGGCCAGACATAGGGTCCTATGGGGTCCTATGGGGTCCTATGGGGTCCTATGGGGTCACACATGGGGTCCTATGGGGTCCTATGGGGTCAGACATGGGGTCCTATGGGGTCCTATGGGGTCCTATGGGGTCCTATGGGGTCAGACATGGGGTCCTATGGGGTCCTATGGGGTCCTATGGGGTCATATGGGGTCCTATGGGGTCACACATGGGGTCAGACATGGGGTCCTATGGGGTCCTATGGGGTCAGACATGGGGTCCTATGGGGTCCTATGTGGTCCTATGTGGTCCTATGGGGTCCTATGTGGTCCTATGGGGTCCTATTGGGTCCTATGGGGTCCTATGGGGTCCTATGGGGTCCTATGGGGTCACACATGGGGTTATATGGGCGGCTGCTGCAGCTGCTGCTCCCAATGGGGGCGGCCGCGCTCAGCGGGGACGCAATAATACATCTACTGCCACAGGTGGGAACACGCGTGTTCATACGTGTCTATGGGGGCCTATGGGGTTAGATGGGGTCCTATGGGGTCCTATGGGGTCAGACATGGGGTCCTATGGGGTCCTATGGGGTCCTATGGGGTCAGACATGGGGTCCTATGGGGTCAGACATGGGGTCCTATGGGGTCCTATGGGGTCCTATGGGGTCCTATGGGGTCAGACATGGGGTCCTATGGGGTCAGACATGGGGTCCTATGGGGTCCTATGGGGTCCTATGGGGTCAGACATGGGGTCCTATGGGGTCCTATGGAGTCCTATGGGGTCAGACATGGGGTCCTATGGGGTCCTATGGGGTCAGACATGGGGTCCTATGGGGTCCTATGGGGTCAGACATGGGGTCCTATGGGGTCCTATGTGGTCCTATGTGGTCCTATGGGGTCCTATGTGGTCCTATGGGGTCCTATTGGGTCCTATGGGGTCCTATGGGGTCCTATGGGGTCCTATGGGGTCACACATGGGGTTATATGGGCGGCTGCTGCAGCTGCTGCTCCCAATGGGGGCGGCCGCGCTCAGCGGGGACGCAATAATACATCTACTGCCACAGGTGGGAACACGCGTGTTCATACGTGTCTATGGGGGCCTATGGGGTTAGATGGGGTCCTATGGGGTCCTATGGGGTCCTATGGGGTTAGACATGGGGTCCTATGGGGTTAGATGGGGTCCTATGGGGTCCTATGGGGTCCTATGGGGTCAGACATAGGGTCCTATGTGGTCCTATGGGGTCCTATTGGGTCCTATGGGGTCCTATGGGGTCCTATGGGGTCCTATGGGGTCACACATGGGGTTATATGGGCGGCTGCTGCAGCTGCTGCTCCCAATGGGGGCGGCCGCGCTCAGCGGGGACGCAATAATACATCTACTGCCACAGGTGGGAACACGCGTGTTCATACGTGTCTATGGGGGCCTATGGGGTTAGATGGGGTCCTATGGGGTCCTATGTGGTCAGACATGGGGTCCTATGGGGTCCTATGGGGTCCTATGGGGTCCTATGGGGCCAGACATAGGGTCCTATGGGGTCCTATGGGGTCCTATGGGGTCCTATGGGGTCACACATGGGGTCCTATGGGGTCCTATGGGGTCAGACATGGGGTCCTATGGGGTCCTATGGGGTCCTATGGGGTCCTATGGGGTCAGACATGGGGTCCTATGGGGTCCTATGGGGTCCTATGGGGTCATATGGGGTCCTATGGGGTCACACATGGGGTCAGACATGGGGTCCTATGGGGTCCTATGGGGTCAGACATGGGGTCCTATGGGGTCCTATGTGGTCCTATGTGGTCCTATGGGGTCCTATGTGGTCCTATGGGGTCCTATTGGGTCCTATGGGGTCCTATGGGGTCCTATGGGGTCCTATGGGGTCACACATGGGGTTATATGGGCGGCTGCTGCAGCTGCTGCTCCCAATGGGGGCGGCCGCGCTCAGCGGGGACGCAATAATACATCTACTGCCACAGGTGGGAACACGCGTGTTCATACGTGTCTATGGGGGCCTATGGGGTTAGATGGGGTCCTATGGGGTCCTATGGGGTCAGACATGGGGTCCTATGGGGTCCTATGGGGTCCTATGGGGTCAGACATGGGGTCCTATGGGGTCAGACATGGGGTCCTATGGGGTCCTATGGGGTCCTATGGGGTCCTATGGGGTCAGACATGGGGTCCTATGGGGTCAGACATGGGGTCCTATGGGGTCCTATGGGGTCCTATGGGGTCAGACATGGGGTCCTATGGGGTCCTATGGAGTCCTATGGGGTCAGACATGGGGTCCTATGGGGTCCTATGGGGTCAGACATGGGGTCCTATGGGGTCCTATGGGGTCAGACATGGGGTCCTATGGGGTCCTATGTGGTCCTATGTGGTCCTATGGGGTCCTATGTGGTCCTATGGGGTCCTATTGGGTCCTATGGGGTCCTATGGGGTCCTATGGGGTCCTATGGGGTCACACATGGGGTTATATGGGCGGCTGCTGCAGCTGCTGCTCCCAATGGGGGCGGCCGCGCTCAGCGGGGACGCAATAATACATCTACTGCCACAGGTGGGAACACGCGTGTTCATACGTGTCTATGGGGGCCTATGGGGTTAGATGGGGTCCTATGGGGTCCTATGGGGTCCTATGGGGTTAGACATGGGGTCCTATGGGGTTAGATGGGGTCCTATGGGGTCCTATGGGGTCCTATGGGGTCAGACATAGGGTCCTATGTGGTCCTATGGGGTCCTATTGGGTCCTATGGGGTCCTATGGGGTCCTATGGGGTCCTATGGGGTCACACATGGGGTTATATGGGCGGCTGCTGCAGCTGCTGCTCCCAATGGGGGCGGCCGCGCTCAGCGGGGACGCAATAATACATCTACTGCCACAGGTGGGAACACGCGTGTTCATACGTGTCTATGGGGGCCTATGGGGTTAGATGGGGTCCTATGGGGTCCTATGTGGTCAGACATGGGGTCCTATGGGGTCCTATGGGGTCCTATGGGGTCCTATGGGGCCAGACATAGGGTCCTATGGGGTCCTATGGGGTCCTATGGGGTCCTATGGGGTCACACATGGGGTCCTATGGGGTCCTATGGGGTCAGACATGGGGTCCTATGGGGTCCTATGGGGTCCTATGGGGTCCTATGGGGTCAGACATGGGGTCCTATGGGGTCCTATGGGGTCCTATGGGGTCATATGGGGTCCTATGGGGTCACACATGGGGTCAGACATGGGGTCCTATGGGGTCCTATGGGGTCAGACATGGGGTCCTATGGGGTCCTATGTGGTCCTATGTGGTCCTATGGGGTCCTATGTGGTCCTATGGGGTCCTATTGGGTCCTATGGGGTCCTATGGGGTCCTATGGGGTCCTATGGGGTCACACATGGGGTTATATGGGCGGCTGCTGCAGCTGCTGCTCCCAATGGGGGCGGCCGCGCTCAGCGGGGACGCAATAATACATCTACTGCCACAGGTGGGAACACGCGTGTTCATACGTGTCTATGGGGGCCTATGGGGTTAGATGGGGTCCTATGGGGTCCTATGGGGTCAGACATGGGGTCCTATGGGGTCCTATGGGGTCCTATGGGGTCAGACATGGGGTCCTATGGGGTCAGACATGGGGTCCTATGGGGTCCTATGGGGTCCTATGGGGTCCTATGGGGTCAGACATGGGGTCCTATGGGGTCAGACATGGGGTCCTATGGGGTCCTATGGGGTCCTATGGGGTCAGACATGGGGTCCTATGGGGTCCTATGGAGTCCTATGGGGTCAGACATGGGGTCCTATGGGGTCCTATGGGGTCAGACATGGGGTCCTATGGGGTCCTATGGGGTCAGACATGGGGTCCTATGGGGTCCTATGTGGTCCTATGTGGTCCTATGGGGTCCTATGTGGTCCTATGGGGTCCTATTGGGTCCTATGGGGTCCTATGGGGTCCTATGGGGTCCTATGGGGTCACACATGGGGTTATATGGGCGGCTGCTGCAGCTGCTGCTCCCAATGGGGGCGGCCGCGCTCAGCGGGGACGCAATAATACATCTACTGCCACAGGTGGGAACACGCGTGTTCATACGTGTCTATGGGGGCCTATGGGGTTAGATGGGGTCCTATGGGGTCCTATGGGGTCAGACATGGGGTCCTATGGGGTCCTATGGGGTCCTATGGGGTCAGACATGGGGTCCTATGGGGTCAGACATGGGGTCCTATGGGGTCCTATGGGGTCCTATGGGGTCCTATGGGGTCAGACATGGGGTCCTATGGGGTCAGACATGGGGTCCTATGGGGTCCTATGGGGTCCTATGGGGTCAGACATGGGGTCCTATGGGGTCCTATGGAGTCCTATGGGGTCAGACATGGGGTCCTATGGGGTCCTATGGGGTCAGACATGGGGTCCTATGGGGTCCTATGGGGTCAGACATGGGGTCCTATGGGGTCCTATGGGGTCCTATGGGGTCAGACATGGGGTCCTATGGGGTCCTATGGGGTCCTATGGGGTCAGACATGGGGTCCTATGGGGTCCTATGGGGTCAGACATGGGGTCATATGGGGTCAGACATGGGGTTATATGTGTGTGGGGTCATAGATAGGGTCCTATGGGTGGTCATACGTGTGTGAGGTCATATGTGGGGTCATAAGGGTGGGAGGTCATACATGGGGTCATATGTGTGGTCATACATGGGGTCATGGGTTCATACATGGGGTCCTATGGGTGGTCATGGGGGATAGAGGCCATATATGGGGTCCTATGGGGTCCTATGGGGTCAGACATGGGGTCCTATGGGGTCCTATGGGGTCAGACATGGGGTCCTATGGGGTCAGACATGGGGTCCTATGGGGTCCTATGGGGTCAGACATGGGGTCCTATGGGGTCCTATGGGGTCCTATGGGGTCACACATGGGGTTATATGGGCGGCTGCTGCAGCTGCTGCTCCCAATGGGGGCGGCCGCGCTCAGCGGGGACGCAATAATACATCTACTGCCACAGGTGGGAACACGCGTGTTCATACGTGTCTATGGGGGCCTATGGGGTTAGATGGGGTCCTATGGGGTCCTATGTGGTCAGACATGGGGTCCTATGGGGTCCTATGGGGTCCTATGGGGTCCTATGGGGCCAGACATAGGGTCCTATGGGGTCCTATGGGGTCCTATGGGGTCCTATGGGGTCACACATGGGGTCCTATGGGGTCCTATGGGGTCAGACATGGGGTCCTATGGGGTCCTATGGGGTCCTATGGGGTCCTATGGGGTCAGACATGGGGTCCTATGGGGTCCTATGGGGTCCTATGGGGTCATATGGGGTCCTATGGGGTCACACATGGGGTCAGACATGGGGTCCTATGGGGTCCTATGGGGTCAGACATGGGGTCCTATGGGGTCCTATGTGGTCCTATGTGGTCCTATGGGGTCCTATGTGGTCCTATGGGGTCCTATTGGGTCCTATGGGGTCCTATGGGGTCCTATGGGGTCCTATGGGGTCACACATGGGGTTATATGGGCGGCTGCTGCAGCTGCTGCTCCCAATGGGGGCGGCCGCGCTCAGCGGGGACGCAATAATACATCTACTGCCACAGGTGGGAACACGCGTGTTCATACGTGTCTATGGGGGCCTATGGGGTTAGATGGGGTCCTATGGGGTCAGACATGGGGTCCTATGGGGTCCTATGGGGTCCTATGGGGTTATATGGGGTCAGACATGGGGTCAGACATGGGGTTATATGGGGTCCTATGGGGTCAGACATGGGGTCCTATGGGGTCAGACATGGGGTCCTATGGGGTCCTATGGGGTCCTATGGGGTCCTATGGGGTCAGACATGGGGTCAGACATGGGGTCCTATGGGGTCCTATGGGGTCATATGGGGTCCTATGGGGTCACACATGGGGTCAGACATGGGGTCCTATGGGGTCCTATGGGGTCCTATGGGGTCCTATGGGTCCTATGGGGTCCTATGGGGTCAGACATGGGGTCCTATGGGGTCCTATGGGGTCCTATGGGGTCACACATGGGGTCCTATGGGGTCCTATGGGGTCCTATGGGGTCCTATGGGGTTATATGGGGTCCTATGGGGTCCTATGGGGTCAGACATGGGGTCCTATGGGGTCCTATGGGGTCCTATGGGGTCCTATGGGGTCAGACATGGGGTCAGACATGGGGTCCTATGGGGTCCTATGGGGTCAGACATGGGGTCCTATGGGGTCCTATGGGGTCAGACATGGGGTCCTATGGGGTCAGACATGGGGTCCTATGGGGTCCTATGGGGTCCTATGGGGTCAGACATGGGGTCCTATGGGGTCCTATGGGGTCCTATGGGGTCCTATGGGGTCAGACATGGGGTCAGACATGGGGTCCTATGGGGTCACACATGGGGTCAGACATGGGGTCCTATGGGGTCCTATGGGGTCCTATGGGTCCTATGGGGTCCTATGGGGTCAGACATGGGGTCAGACATGGGGTCCTATGGGGTCCTATGGGGTCCTATGGGGTCCTATGGGGTCAGACATGGGGTCCTATGGGGTCAGACATGGGGTCCTATGGGGTCCTATGGGGTCAGACATGGGGTCCTATGGGGTCCTATGGGGTCCTATGGGGTCAGACATGGGGTCCTATGGGGTCCTATGGGGTCCTATGGGGTCAGACATGGGGTCCTATGGGGTCCTATGGGGTCCTATGGGGTCCTATGGGGTCAGACATGGGGTCCTATGGGGTCAGACATGGGGTCCTATGGGGTTATATGGGGTCCTATGGGGTCCTATGGGGTCAGACATAGGGTTATATGGGGTCCTATGGGGTCCTATGGGGTCCTATAGGGTCAGACATGGGGTACTATGGGGTCCTATGGGGTTATATGGGGTCCTATGGGGTCAGACATAGGGTTATATGGGGTCATATGGGGTCCTATGGGGTCCTATGGGGTCCTATGGGGTCCTATGTGGTCCTATGGGGTCAGACATGGGGTCCTATGGGGTCAGACATGGGGTCCTATGGGGTCCTATGGGGTCACACATGGGGTCCTATGGGGTCCTATGGGGTCAGACATAGGGTTATATGGGGTCCTATGGGGTCCTATGGGGTCCTATGGGGTCAGACATGGGGTCCTATGGGGTTATATGGGGTCCTATGGGGTCAGACATGGGGTCCTATGGGGTCCTATGGGGTCCTATGGGGTCCTATGGGGTCAGACATGGGGTCCTATGGGGTTATATGGGGTCCTATGGGGTCCTATGGGGTCAGACATGGGGTCCTATGGGGTCAGACATGGGGTCCTATGGGGTCCTATGGGGTCAGACATGGGGTCCTATGGGGTCCTATGGGGTCAGACATGGGGTCCTATGGGGTCCTATGGGGTCCTATGGGGTCCTATGGGGTCTGACATGGGGTTATATGGGGTCCTATGGGGTTATATGGGGTCCTATGGGGTTATATGGGGTCTTATGGGGTCAGACATGGGGTCCTATGGGGTCCTATGGGGTCAGACATGGGGTCCTATGGGGTCCTATGGGGTCCTATGGGGTCCTATGGGGTCAGACATGGGGTCCTATGGGGTCCTATGGGGTCCTATGGGGTCCTATGGGGTCAGACATGGGGTCCTATGGGGTCAGACATGGGGCCCTATGGGGTCAGACATGGGGTCCTATGGGATCAGAAATGGGGTCCTATGGGGTGAGACATGGGGTCCTATGGGGTCAGACATGGGGTCATACATGGGGTCCTATGGGTGGTCATGGGGGATAGAGGCCATATATGGGGTCATATGTGGGGTCAGATGGGTGGGAGGTCATACATAGGTTCATATGGGTGGTCATACGTGTGCGGGCTCATACATGGGGTCCGATGGGGGTAGAGGTCATACATGGGGGCCTATGTGTGGTCATGGGTCTGTAGCAGGTCATACATGTCACATATGGTGTCATATGTGGGGTCGTATGTGGGGTCATATGTGTGTGAGGTCATGGATGTGGTCATACGTGTGGTCATGGGTCTGTAGCAGGTCATACATGTCACATATGGTGTCATACATGGGGTCCTATGGGTGGTCATGGGTCTGTGGGAGGTCATACATAGGGTCATATGTGTGATCATATGTGTGAGGTCACGTGTATGGTCATACATGTGTGAGGTCATATGTAGGGTCTTACATGGGCTCATACGTGTGTGAGGTCATACATGTGGTCATGGTGTGGTCATACGTGGGATCATACGTGTGTGAGGTCATACGTGTGGGAGGTCATACGTGTGGTCATGGTGTGGTCATACGTGGGATCATACGTGTGTGAGGTCATACGTGTGGTCATGGTGTGGTCATACGTGGGATCATACGTGTGGGAGGTCATACATGTGGTCATGGTGTGGTCATACGTGGGATCATACGTGTTTGAGGTCATACATGTGTGAGGTCATACGTGTGTGAGGTCATACGTGTGGTCACGGTGTGGTCATACGTGGGATCATACGTGTGTGAGGTCATACCTGTGGTCATGGTGTGGTCATACGTGGGATCATACGTGTGTGAGGTCATACATGTGGTCATGGTGTGGTCATACGTGGGATCATACGTGTGGGAGGTCATACATGTGAGAGGTCATACGTGTGGTCACGGTGTGGTCATACGTGGGATCATACGTGTGTGAGGTCATACGTGTGGGAGGTCATACGTGTGTGAGGTCATACGTGTGGTCATGGTGTGGTCATACGTGGGATCATACGTGTGTGAGGTCATACGTGTGTGAGGTCATACGTGTGGTCATGGTGTGGTCATACGTGGGATCATACGTGTGTGAGGTCATACGTGTGTGAGGTCATACGTGTGGTCATGGTGTGGTCATACGTGGGATCATACGTGTGTGAGGTCATACATGTGGTCACGGTGTGGTCATACATGGGATCATACGTGTGTGAGGTCATACATGTGGTCATGGTGTGGTCATACGTGGGATCATACGTGTGTGAGGTCATACGTGTGGTCATGGTGTGGTCATACGTGGGATCATACGTGTGTGAGGTCATACGTGTGTGAGGTCATACGTGTGTGAGGTCATACGTGTGGTCACGGTGTGGTCATATGTGGGATCATACGTGTGTGAGGTCATACGTGTGGTCATGGTGTGGTCATACGTGGGATCATACGTGTGTGAGGTCATACGTGTGGGAGGTCATACGTGTGGGAGGTCATACGTGTGTGAGGTCATACGTGTGGGAGGTCATACGTGTGTTCATACACGGGATCATACATGTCTGAGGCCATAGATGCGTCCATGCGTGTGCTGACGGTCACGTATGTAACATCCGTGTTCATCTCAGTTCCTAGAGCTCCACGCGCACGGGGCGGACGGCCACGCGGACGACACGCACACGCACACGCACACGCGTGTTCAGCCGCTGGAGCTGCTGGTGGTGCTGGCCGCCATCTTTGTGTTCTTCCTCATCGAGAGCGGCCTCAGAATCACGGGGAGGGGGAGAAGCTGTGGGGTGAGGGGGGATATGGGGTTATATGGGGTTATATGGGGTTATATGGGGTTATATGGGGTTATATGGGTTATATGGGGGGTATATGGGGTTATATGGGGTTATATGGGGTTATATGGGGTTATATGGGGTTATATGGGGTTATATGGGGTTATATGGGGTTATATGGGGTTATATGGGTTATATGGGGGGTATATGGGGTTATATGGGGTTATATGGGGTTATATGGGGTTATATGGGGTTATATGGGGTTATATGGGGTTATATGGGGGGATATGGGGTTATATGGGGTTATATGGGGGGATATGGGGTTATATGGGGTTATATGGGGTTATATGGGGTTATATGGGGGGATATGGGGTTATATGGGGTTATATGGGGTTATATGGGGTTATATGGGATTGTATGGGATTGTATGGGGTTATATGGGGTGTTAATAGGGGGTATATGGGGTTATATGGGGTTATATGGGGTATATGGGTTATATGGGGTTATATGGGGTTATATGGGGTTATATGGGGTTATATGGGGTTATATGGGGTTATATGGGGTTATATGGGGTTATATGGGGTTATATGGGGTTATATGGGGTTATATGGGGTTATATGGGGGGTATATGGGGTTATATGGGGTTATATGGGGTTATATGGGGTGATATGGGGTTATATGGGGTTATATGGGGTTATATGGGGTTATATGGGGTTATATGGGGTTATATGGGGTTATATGGGGTTATATGGGGTTATATGGGGTTATATGGGGGGATATGGGGTTATATGGGGTTATATGGGGGGATATGGGGTTATATGGGGTTATATGGGGTTATATGGGGTTATATGGGGGGATATGGGGTTATATGGGGTTATATGGGGTTATATGGGGTTATATGGGATTGTATGGGATTGTATGGGGTTATATGGGGTGTTAATAGGGGGTATATGGGGTTATATGGGGTTATATGGGGTATATGGGTTATATGGGGTTATATGGGGTTATATGGGGTTATATGGGGTTATATGGGGTTATATGGGATATATGGGGTTATATGGGGTTATATGGGGTGATATGGGGTTATATGGGGTTATATGGGGTTATATGGGGTTATATGGGATATATGGGGTTATATGGGGGGATATGGGGTTATATGGGGTTATATGGGGTTATATGGGGTTATATGGGGTTATATGGGATATATGGGGTTATATGGGGGGATATGGGGTTATATGGGGGGATATGGGGTTATATGGGGTTATATGGGGTTATATGGGGTTATATGGGGTTATATGGGTTATATGGGGGGTATATGGGGTTATATGGGGTTATATGGGGTTATATGGGGTTATATGGGGTTATATGGGGTTATATGGGGTTATATGGGGTTATATGGGGTTATATGGGTTATATGGGGGGTATATGGGGTTATATGGGGTTATATGGGGTTATATGGGGTTATATGGGGTTATATGGGGTTATATGGGGTTATATGGGGGGATATGGGGTTATATGGGGTTATATGGGGGGATATGGGGTTATATGGGGTTATATGGGGTTATATGGGGTTATATGGGGGGATATGGGGTTATATGGGGTTATATGGGGTTATATGGGGTTATATGGGATTGTATGGGATTGTATGGGGTTATATGGGGTGTTAATAGGGGGTATATGGGGTTATATGGGGTTATATGGGGTATATGGGTTATATGGGGTTATATGGGGTTATATGGGGTTATATGGGGTTATATGGGGTTATATGGGGTTATATGGGGTTATATGGGGTTATATGGGGTTATATGGGGTTATATGGGGTTATATGGGGTTATATGGGGGGATATGGGGTTATATGGGGTTATATGGGGGGATATGGGGTTATATGGGGTTATATGGGGTTATATGGGGTTATATGGGGGGATATGGGGTTATATGGGGTTATATGGGGTTATATGGGGTTATATGGGATTGTATGGGATTGTATGGGGTTATATGGGGTGTTAATAGGGGGTATATGGGGTTATATGGGGTTATATGGGGTATATGGGTTATATGGGGTTATATGGGGTTATATGGGGTTATATGGGGTTATATGGGGTTATATGGGATATATGGGGTTATATGGGGTTATATGGGGTGATATGGGGTTATATGGGGTTATATGGGGTTATATGGGGTTATATGGGATATATGGGGTTATATGGGGGGATATGGGGTTATATGGGGTTATATGGGGTTATATGGGGTTATATGGGGTTATATGGGATATATGGGGTTATATGGGGGGATATGGGGTTATATGGGGGGATATGGGGTTATATGGGGTTATATGGGGTTATATGGGGTTATATGGGGTTATATGGGTTATATGGGGGGTATATGGGGTTATATGGGGTTATATGGGGTTATATGGGGTTATATGGGGTTATATGGGGTTATATGGGGTTATATGGGGTTATATGGGGTTATATGGGTTATATGGGGGGTATATGGGGTTATATGGGGTTATATGGGGTTATATGGGGTTATATGGGGTTATATGGGGTTATATGGGGTTATATGGGGGGATATGGGGTTATATGGGGTTATATGGGGGGATATGGGGTTATATGGGGTTATATGGGGTTATATGGGGTTATATGGGGGGATATGGGGTTATATGGGGTTATATGGGGTTATATGGGGTTATATGGGATTGTATGGGATTGTATGGGGTTATATGGGGTGTTAATAGGGGGTATATGGGGTTATATGGGGTTATATGGGGTATATGGGTTATATGGGGTTATATGGGGTTATATGGGGTTATATGGGGTTATATGGGGTTATATGGGGTTATATGGGGTTATATGGGGTTATATGGGGTTATATGGGGTTATATGGGGTTATATGGGGTTATATGGGGTTATATGGGGTTATATGGGGGGTATATGGGGTTATATGGGGTTATATGGGGTTATATGGGGTGATATGGGGTTATATGGGGTTATATGGGGTTATATGGGGTTATATGGGGTTATATGGGGTTATATGGGGTTATATGGGGTTATATGGGGTTATATGGGGTTATATGGGGGGATATGGGGTTATATGGGGTTATATGGGGGGATATGGGGTTATATGGGGTTATATGGGGTTATATGGGGTTATATGGGGGGATATGGGGTTATATGGGGTTATATGGGGTTATATGGGGTTATATGGGATTGTATGGGATTGTATGGGGTTATATGGGGTGTTAATAGGGGGTATATGGGGTTATATGGGGTTATATGGGGTATATGGGTTATATGGGGTTATATGGGGTTATATGGGGTTATATGGGGTTATATGGGGTTATATGGGATATATGGGGTTATATGGGGTTATATGGGGTGATATGGGGTTATATGGGGTTATATGGGGTTATATGGGGTTATATGGGATATATGGGGTTATATGGGGGGATATGGGGTTATATGGGGTTATATGGGGTTATATGGGGTTATATGGGGTTATATGGGATATATGGGGTTATATGGGGGGATATGGGGTTATATGGGGGGATATGGGGTTATATGGGGTTATATGGGGTTATATGGGATATATGGGGTTATATGGGATATATGGGGTTATATGGGGGGATATGGGGTTATATGGGGTTATATGGGGTTATATGGGGTTATATGGGGTTATATGGGGGGATATGGGTTATATGGGGTTATATGGGGGGATATGGGGTTATATGGGGTTATATGGGGTTATATGGGGTTATATGGGGGGATATGGGGTTATATGGGGTTATATGGGATCTATGGGGTTATATGGGGTTATATGGGGTTATATGGGGGGATATGGGGTTATATGGGGTTATATGGGGTTATATGGGGGTATATGGGGTTATATGGGGTTATATGGGGTTATATGGGGTTTTATATGGGGTTATATGGGGTTATATGGGGTTATATAGGGGGATATGGGGTTATATGGGGGGATATGGGGTTATATAGGGTTATATGGGGGGATATGGGGTGATATGGGGGTATATGGGGTATATGGGATATATGGGGTTATATGGGGGGATATGGGGTTATATGGGGGGATATGGGGTTATATGGGGTTATATGGGTTATATGGGGTTATATGGGGGGATATGGGGTTATATGGGGTTATATGGGGTATATGGGGTTATATGGGGGGATATGGGGTTATATGGGATATATGGGGTTATATGGGGGGATATGGGGTTATATGGGGTTATATGGGGTTATATGGGGTGATATGGGGTTATATGGGGTTATATGGGGTTATATGGGGTTATATGGGGGTATATGGGATATATGGGGTTATATGGGGTTATATGGGGTTATATGGGGTTATATGGGATTGTATGGGGTTATATGGGGTGTTAATAGGGGGTATATGGGGTTATATGGGGTTATATGGGGTATATGGGTTATATGGGGTTATATGGGGTTATATGGGGTTATATGGGGTTATATGGGGTGATATGGGGTTATATGGGGTTATATGGGATATATGGGGTTATATGGGGTTATATGGGATATATGGGGTTATATGGGGTTATATGGGGTGATATGGGGTTATATGGGGTTATATGGGGTTATATGGGGTTATATGGGGTTATATGGGGTTATATGGGGTTATATGGGATATATGGGATATATGGGGTTATATGGGGGGATATGGGGTTATATGGGGGGATATGGGGTTATATGGGGTTATATGGGGTTATATGGGGGGATATGGGGTTATATGGGGTTATATGGGGGGATATGGGGTTATATGGGGTTATATGGGATTGTATGGGATTGTATGGGGTTATATGGGGTGTTAATAGGGGGTATATGGGGTTATATGGGGTTATATGGGGTATATGGGTTATATGGGGTTATATGGGGTTATATGGGGTTATATGGGGTTATATGGGGTTATATGGGATATATGGGGTTATATGGGGTTATATGGGGTGATATGGGGTTATATGGGGTTATATGGGGTTATATGGGGTTATATGGGATATATGGGGTTATATGGGGGGATATGGGGTTATATGGGGTTATATGGGGTTATATGGGGTTATATGGGGTTATATGGGATATATGGGGTTATATGGGGGGATATGGGGTTATATGGGGGATATGGGGTTATATGGGGTTATATGGGGTTATATGGGATACTATGGGGTTATATGGGATATATGGGGTTATATGGGGGGATATGGGGTTATATGGGGTTATATGGGGTTATATGGGGTTATATGGGGTTATATGGGGGGATATGGGGTTATATGGGGTTATATGGGGGGATATGGGGTTATATGGGGTTATATGGGATCTATGGGGTTATATGGGGTTATATGGGGTTATATGGGGGGATATGGGGGGATATGGGGTTATATGGGGTTATATGGGGTTATATGGGGTTATATGGGGTTATATGGGGTTATATGGGATCTATGGGGTTATATGGGGTTATATGGGGTTCTATGGGGTTATATGGGGTTATATGGGATATATGGGGTTATATGGGGTTATATGGGGGGATATGGGGTTATATGGGGTGATATGGGGGGATATGGGGTTATATGGGGTTATATTGGGGTATATAGGGGTATATGGGGTTATATGGGGTTATATGGGGTTATATGAGGTTATATGGGGTTATATGGGGTTATATGGGATATATGGGGTTGTACGGGGTTATATGGGGTTATATGGGGTTATATGGGGTTACATGGGGTTTCTATGGGGTTATATGGGATTATATGGGGTTATATGGGGTTATATGGGGTATATAGGGGTATATGGGGTCAAAGGGGTTATATGGGGTTATATGGGGTTGTTATGGGGTCCTTATAGGGTTTTTGTGGGGTCTTATGGGGTTATACCGGGGTCCTTATGAGGTTATATGGGGTCTTCATGGGGTTATATGGGGTCCCTATGGGGTCATATGGAGTTATGGGGTTTCTATGGGGTCCCTATGGGGTCTATGGGATCATATGCGGTTTCTATGGGGTTATATGAGGTTTATGGGGTTATATAAGTGTTATATGGGGTTATATGGGGTTATGGGGTTATATAGGGGTATATGGGGTCAAAGGGGTTATATGGGGTTATATGGGGTTGTTATGGGGTCCTTATAGGGTTTTTGTGGGGTCTTATGGGGTTATACGGGATCCTTATGAGGTTATATGGGGTTATATGGGGATATATGGGGTTATATGGGGATATATGGGGTTACATGGGGTTATATGGGGATATATGGGGTTATATGGGATCTATGGTGTTATATGGGGTTATATGGGGTTATATGGGGTTATATGGGGTTATATGGGGGTATATGGGGTTATATGGGGTTATATGGGGTTATATGGGGTTATATGGGGTTATATGGGGGGATATGGGGTTATATGGGGTTATATGGGGTTTTATATGGGGTTATATGGCGTTATATGGGGATATATGGGGTTAAATGGTGTAATATGGGATCTATGGTGTTATATGGATGTTATATGGGGTTTTACATGGGGTTATATGGGGGATATGGGGTTATATGGGGATATATGGGTTATATGGGGTTATATGGGGTTATATGGGGTTATATAGGGGGATATGGGGTTATATGGGGGGATATGGGGTTATATGGGGTTATATGGGGGGATATGGGGTTATATGGGGTTATATGGGGGGATATGGGGATATATGGGGGGATATGGGGATATATGGGGGGATATGGGGTTATATAGGGTTTTATATGGGGTTATATGGGGTTATTTGGGGGGATATGGGGTTATATAGGGGGATATGGGGTTATATGGGGGTATATGGGGTTATATGTGGTTATATGGAGTTGTATGGGGGGATATGGAGGATATGGGGTTATATGGGGTTATATGGGGGTATATGGGGGGATATAGGGGGATATGGGGAATATATGGGATATATGGGGTGTGGGGGGGGATATGGGGTGGGATATGGGGCTGGAGGGGGGGATATAGGGTGTATGGGGATATATGGGGGATATATGGGGTTATATGGGGGTATATGGGATCTATGGGGTTATAGGGGGGATATGGGGTGTATGGAGGGGAATATGGGGTGAGGGGGGGGATATATGGGGTGGGATATGGGACTGGAGGGGGGATATGGGATATATGGGGTGTTGGGAGGGGATATGGGGTGTGGGGGAGATATGGGGTGGCATATGGGGCAGAATGGGGGGGTTATGGGGTGTGGGGGGGATATGGGGTGGGATTTGGGCTGGAGGGGGGATATGGGGTGTATGGGGGGGGATATGGGGTTGGGGGGGTTATGGGGTGGTATATGGGGCTGGAGGGGGGATATGGGGTGTGAAAGGTATATGGGGTGGGATATGGGGTGTACGGGGGGATATGGGGTGTATGGGGGGGGATATGGGGCTGGAGGGGGGGGATATGGGGTGTGGGGGGTGTATGGGGGGGGATATGGGGCTGGAGGGGGAATCTGGGGTGGGATATGGGGAGTATGGGGATATATGGGGGATATATGGGGGATATATGGGGTGTGGGGGGGATATGGGGTGGGATACGGGGTGTATGGGGGGATATGGGGTTATATGGGGTTATATGGGGTTATATGGGGTTATATGGGGTTATATGGGATCTATGGTGTTATATGGGGTTATATGGGGTTATATGGGGTTATATGGGGTTATATGGGGTTATATGGGGTTATATGGGATCTATGGTGTTATATGGGGTTATATGGGGTTATATGGGGTTATATGGGGTTATATGGGGTTATATGGGGTTATATGGGATCTATGGTGTTATATGGGGTTATATGGGGTTATATGGGGTTTTCTATGGGGTTATATGGCGTTATATGGGGATATATGGGGATATATGGGGGATATATGGGGGATATATGGGGTGTGGGGGGGATATGGGGTGGGATACGGGGTGTATGGGGGGATATGGGGCTGGAGGGGGGGGGAATATGGGATATGGGGAGGGGAAGGGATACGGGGTGGGTGGGGTAATCTATGGGGCAGCAATGGGATATGGGGCTGGGGGGATGTATCAGCCTTTATAGGGTCAGCCCCCCCTTTATAGGATCAGTCTTTATAGGGTCATCCCCCTTTATAGGATCAGCCTTTATAGGGTCATCCCCCTTTATAGGATCAGCCTTTATAGGGTCAGCCTTTATAGGGTCATCCCCCTTTATAGGATCAGCCTTTATAGGGTCAGCCTTTATAGGGTCATCCCCCTTTATAGGATCAGCCTTTATAGGGTCAGCCCCCTTTATAGGATCAGCCTTTATAGGGTCAGCCCCCTTTATAGGATCAGCCTTTATAGGGTCAGCCTTTATAGGATCAGCCTTTATAGGGTCAGCCCCTCCTTTATAGGATCAGCCTTTATAGGGTCAGCCTTTATAGGATCAGCCTTTATAGGGTCAGCCCCCTTTATAGGATCAGCCTTTATAGGGTCATCCCCTCCTTTATAGGATCAGCCTTTATAGGGTCAGCCCCCTTTATAGGATCAGCCTTTATAGGGTCAGCCCCCTTTATAGGATCAGCCTTTATAGGGTCAGCCCCCTTTATAGGATCAGCCTTTATAGGGTCATCCCCTCCTTTATAGGATCAGCCTTTATAGGGTCAGCCCCTCCTTTATAGGATCAGCCTTTATAGGGTCAGCCCCCTTTACAGGATCAGCCTTTATAGGATCAGCCTTTATAGGGTCAGCCTTTATAGGGTCATCCCCTCCTTTATAGGATCAGCCTTTATAGGGTCAGCCCCCTTTACAGGATCAGCCTTTATAGGATCAGCCTTTATAGGGTCAGCCCACCCCTTTATAGGATCAGCCTTTATAGGGTCATCCCCCTTTATAGGATCAGCCTTTATAGGATCAGCCTTTATAGGGTCAGCCTTTATAGGGTCATCCCCTCCTTTATAGGATCAGCCTTTATAGGATCAGCCTTTATAGGGTCATCCCCCTTTATAGGATCAGCCTTTATAGGGTCAGCCCCCTTTATAGGATCAGCCTTTATAGGATCAGCCTTTATAGGATCAGCCTTTATAGGGTCATCCCCCTTTATAGGATCAGCCTTTATAGGGTCATCCCCCTTTATAGGATCAGCCTTTATAGGGTCAGCCCCCTTTATAGGATCAGCCTTTATAGGGTCAGCCCCCTTTATAGGATCAGCCTTTATAGGGTCAGCCCCCTTTATAGGATCAGCCTTTATAGGGTCCCCCCCCCTTTATAGGGTCGCCCCCCCCCCTTTATTAATGGGGTCCCCCAATGGGGGTGGGTTTGTTCCGTAGGGGGGGGCGGCGCATGACGAGAACAGCGACCGGATCAGCGAGGAGGGGGGGGGAGAAGGAAGGAAGAACAGCCGAGGAAATGAGGTGAGAGGGGTTATGGGTTATATGGGATTTATATGGGATCTATGGGGTTATAGGGGGGATATGGGGTTATATGGGGTTATATGGGGTTATATGGGGTTATATGGGGTTATATGGGGTTATATGGGGTTATATGGGGTTATATGGGATTTATATGGGGTTATATGGGGTTATATGGGGTTATATGGGGTTATATGGGGTTATATGGGGTGATATGGGGTTATATGGGGTTATATGGGTTATATGGGGTTATATGGGGTTATATGGGGTTATATGGGGTTATGGGGATATATGGGATATATGGGGTTATATGGGGTTATATGGGGGGATATGGGGTTATATGGGGTTATATGGGGTTATATGGGGTTATATGGGGTTATATGGGGTGATATGGGGTTATATGGGGTTATATGGGGGGATATGGGATCTATGGGGTTATATGGGGTTATATGGGGTTATATGGGGTTATATGGGGTTATATGGGGTTATATGGGGTTATATGGGTTATATGGGGTTATATGGGGTTATATGGGGTTATATGGGGTTATATGGGGTTATGGGGATATATGGGATATATGGGGTTATATGGGGTTATATGGGGGGATATGGGGTTATATGGGGTTATATGGGGTTATATGGGGTTATATGGGGTTATATGGGGTTATGGGGTTATATGGGATATATGGGGTTATATGGGGGGATATGGGGTTATATGGGGTTATATGGGGTTATATGGGGTTATATGGGGTTATATGGGGTTATATGGGGTTATATGGGGTTATATGGGGGGATATGGGGTTATAGGGGTGGGATATGGGGTTATATGGGGTTATGGGATTATGGGGGGTTATGGGGCTATGGAGCGGAGTATGGGGTTATGGGGAGTAATGGGGTTATATGGGTTTCTATTGGGTGGGCTATGGGGCGGGGTATGGGGTTATGGGGTGTTACTGGGGTTGTGGGGTGGGATGTGGGGTTATATGGGGTTATATGGGGTTATATGGGGTTATATGGGGTTATATGGGGTTATATGGGATGTATGGGGTTATATGGGGTTATATGGGGTTATATGGGGTTATATGGGGTTATATGGGTTATGGGGTGGGAGGGGTGTTAGGGTGAATCTATGGGGCAGGTGGGGGGATGTGTGGGGCGGGATATGGGGCACCCACTCACTGTTTCCCTCCTGGCCCCATAGGAGCAGCTGCCCCACAGCGCAATGAGTGACGATGAGATGCAACGCGATGGTACCCCATAGAACCCCATAAAACCCCATAGAACCCCATAGAACCCCATAGAACCCCATAAAACCCCATAGAACCACATAGAACCCCATAGAACCCCATAAAACCCCATAGAACCCCATAGAACCCCATATAACCCCATATAACCCCATATAACCCATGTGACCCCATATAACCCCATAGAACCCCATAGAACCCCATATAACCCCATATAACCCCTTATAACCCCATATAACCCCATAGAACCCCATAGATCCCATATAACCCATAGAACCCCATATAACCCCATATAACCCCATATAACCCCATATAACCCCATATAACCCCATATAACCCCATATAACCCCATAAAACCCCATAGAACCCCATAGAACCCCATAGATCCCATATAACCCCATATAACCCCATATAACCCCATAAAACCCCATATATCCCCATATAACCCCATATAACCCCATAAAACCCCATAGAACCCCATAGAACCCCATAGATCCCATATAACCCCATATAACCCCATATAACCCCATATAACCCCATATAACCCCATATAACCCCATATAACCCATATAACCCCATATAACCCCATATAACCCCATATAACCCCATATAACCCCATATAACCCATATAACCCCATATAACCCCATATAATCCCATATAACCCCATATAACCCCATATAACCCCATATAACCCCATATAACCCCATATAACCCCATATAACCCATATAACCCCATATAACCCCATATAACCCCATATAACCCCATATAACCCCATATATCCCATATAACCCCATATAACCCCATATAACCCCATATAACCCCATATAACCCCATATAACCCATATAACCCCATATAACCCCATATAATCCCATATAACCCCATATACCCTATAGAACCCCATATAACCCCATATAACCCCCCATATAACCCCCTATTAATCCCATATTAACCCCATTAACCCCCTATTAACCCCCCATATTACTCCATATCCCACCTCGTTAACCCCATAAAACCCCATAACCCCACATCCCACCCCATATCCCCCCCCATAACCCCATTAACACCCAATATCCCACCCCATATCCCCCATATCCCCCCATAACTCCCCATTGTTCCCTATAGGGCCCATAATAACCCCATATCCCCCCTATATCCCCCCCTATAACCCCATAAAACCCCATATAACCCCATATAACCCCATATAACCCCATAAAACCCCATAGAACCCCATAGAACCCCATAGATCCCATATAACCCCATATAACCCCATATAACCCCATAAAACCCCATATAACCCCATATAACCCCATATAACCCCATATAACCCCATATAACCCCATATAACCCCATAAAACCCCATAGAACCCCATAGAACCCCATAGATCCCATATAACCCCATATAACCCCATAAAACCCCATATAACCCCATATAACCCCATATAACCCCATATAACCCCATATAACCCCATATAACCCCATACAATCCCATATACCCCATATAACCCCATATATCCCATATAACCCCATATAACCCCATATAACCCCATATAACCCCATAAAACCCCATATAGCCCCATATAACCCCATATAACCCCATAAAACCCCATAGAACCCCATAGAACCCCATAGATCCCATATAACCCCATATAACCCCATATAACCCCATAAAACCCCATATAACCCCATATAACCCCATATAACCCCATATAACCCCATATAACCCCATATAACCCCATATAACCCCATACAATCCCATATACCCCATATAACCCCATATATCCCATATAACCCCATATAACCCCATATAACCCCATATAACCCCATATAACCCCATATAACCCCATATAACCCCATAAAACCCCATATAACCCCATATAACCCCATATAACCCCATAAAACCCCATAGAACCCCATAGAACCCCATAGATCCCATATAACCCCATATAACCCCATAAAACCCCATATAACCCCATATAACCCCATATAACCCCATATAACCCCATATAACCCCATATAACCCCATATAACCCCATATAACCCCATACAATCCCATATACCCCATATAACCCCATAAAACCCCATAAAACCCCATAAAACCCCATATAACCCCATATAACCCCATATAACCCCATATAACCCCATACAATCCCATATACCCCATATAACCCCATATAACCCCATATAACCCCATATAACCCATATAACCCCATATAACCCCATATAACCCCATATAACCCCATATAACCCCATATAACCCCATATACCCCATATAACCCCATATATCCCATATAACCCCATATAACCCCATATAACCCCATACAATCCCATATACCCCATATAACCCCATAGATCCCATATAACCCCATATAACCCCATAAAACCCCATAAAACCCCATATAACCCCATATAACCCCATAAAACCCCATATAACCCCATATAACCCCATATAACCCCATATAACCCCATATAACCCCATACAATCCCATATACCCCATATAACCCCATATAACCCCATATAACCCCATATAACCCATATAACCCCATATACCCCATATAACCCATATAACCCCATATAACCCCATATAACCCCATATAACCCCATATAACCCATATAACCCCATATATCCCATATAACCCCATATAACCCCATATAACCCCATACAATCCCATATAACCCCATATAACCCCATATAACCCCATATAACCCCATATAACCCCATATAACCCCATATAACCCCATATAACCCCATATAACCCCATATACCCCATATAACCCCATATAACCCCATATAACCCCATATAACCCATATAACCCCATATAACCCCATATAACCCCATATAACCCCATATACCCCATATAACCCCATATATCCCATATAACCCCATATAACCCCATATAACCCCATACAATCCCATATACCCCATATAACCCCATAGATCCCATATAACCCCATATAACCCCATATAACCCCATATAACCCCATATAACCCCATATAACCCCATATACCCCCATATAACCCCATATAACCCCATATAACCCCATATAACCCCATATACCCCCATATAACCCCATATAACCCCATATAACCCCATATAACCCCATATAACCCCATATAACCCCATATATCCCATATAACCCCATATAACCCCATATAACCCCATATAACCCATATAACCCCATATAACCCCATATAACCCCATATAACCCCATACAATCCCATATACCCCATATAACCCCATATAACCCCATATAACCCCATATAACCCATATAACCCCATATACCCCATATAACCCATATAACCCCATATAACCCCATATAACCCCATATAACCCATATAACCCCATATATCCCATATAACCCCATATAACCCCATATAACCCCATACAATCCCATATAACCCCATATAACCCCATATAACCCCATATAACCCCATATAACCCCATATAACCCCATATAACCCCATATAACCCCATATACCCCATATAACCCCATATAACCCCATATAACCCATATAACCCCATATAACCCCATATAACCCCATATAACCCCATATAACCCCATATAACCCCATATACCCCATATAACCCCATATATCCCATATAACCCCATATAACCCCATATAACCCCATACAATCCCATATAACCCCATATAACCCCATATAACCCCATATAACCCCATATAACCCATATAACCCCATATAACCCCATATACCCCCTATTAACACCCCATATAACCCCATATAACCCCATATACCCCATATAACCCCATATAACCCCATATAACCCCATATAACCCCATATAACCCCATATAACCCCATATAACCCCATATACCCCCATATACCCCCATATAACCCCATATAACCCCATATAACCCCATATAACCCCATATAACCCCATATAACCCCATATAACCCCATATAACCCCATATAACCCCATATAACCCCATATAACCCCATGTAAAACCCCATATAACCCCATATAACCCCATATAACCCCATATAACCCCATATAACCCCATATAACCCCATATATCCCATATAACCCCATATAACCCCATATAACCCCATATAACCCATATAACCCCATATAACCCCATATACCCCCATATAACCCCATATAACCCCATATAACCCCATATATCCCATATAACCCCATATAACCCCATATAACCCCATATAACCCCATATAACCCCATATAACCCCATATAACCCCATATAACCCCATATACCCCCATATACCCCCATATAACCCCATATAACCCCATATAACCCCATATAACCCCATATAACCCCATATAACCCCATATACCCCATATAACCCCATATAACCCCATATCACCCCATATAACCCCATATAACCCCATATAACCCCATATAACCCCATATAACCCCATATAACCCCATATAACCCCATATAATACCATATAACCCCATATACCCCATATAACCCCATATAACCCCATATAACCCCATATAACCCCATATAACCCCATATAACCCCATATATCCCATATAACCCCATATAATCCCATATAACCCATATAACCCCATATAACCCCATATAACCCATATAACCCATATAACCCCATATAACCCCATATAACCCCATATAACCCCATATAACCCCATATAACCCCATATAACCCCATATAACCCCATATAACCCCATAGATCCCATATAACCCCATATAACCCCATATAACCCATATAACCCCATATAACCCCATATAACCCCATATAACCCCATATAACCCCATATAACCCCATATAACCCCATATAACCCCATAGATCCCATATAACCCCATATAACCCCATATAACCCATATAACCCCATATAACCCCATATAACCCCATATAACCCCATATAACCCCATATAACCCCATATAACCCCATATAACCCCATATAACCCCATATAACCCCATAGATCCCATATAACCCCATATAACCCCATATAACCCCATATAACCCCATATAACCCCATATAACCCCATATAACCCCATATAACCCCATATAACCCCATATAACCCCATATAACCCATATAACCCCATATAACCCCATATCCCCCCATATAACCCCATATAACCCCATATAACCCATATACCCCATATAACTCCATAGATCCCATATAACCCCATAGATCCCATATAACCCCATATGACCCCATATA
>NW_028188957.1:0-53330 GCF_054131305.1 Coturnix japonica | reverse complement strand
TATAACCCCATATCCCCCCATATAACCATATCACTTATAAATATAACCTATATAACCCCATATACCCCATATACCATAACCCCATAACCCCATAAACCCCCCATTACACCCCCAACAACCCCAAACCCCCATAAACCCCAATAACCCCCCAAAACCCCTTCCCCATACCCCCAATAACCCATACATCCCATACAATCCCAATAACCCCATATAACCCCATATCACCCCCATAAACCCCATATCCCCCCATAAACCCCATATAACCCCATATAACCCCATATAACCCCATAACCCCCCATATAACCCCATATAACCCCATATACCCCCATAAACCCCATATAACCCCATATAACCCCATATAACCCCATATAACCCCATATAACCCCATATACCCCATATAACCCCATATAACCCCATATCACCCCATATAACCCCCATATAACCCCATATAACCCCATATACCCCCATATAACCCCATATAACCCATATACCCCATATAACCCCATATAACCCCATATAACCCCATATAACCCCATATAAACCCCATATAACCCCATATAACCCCATATAACCCCATATAACCCCATATAACCCCATATACCCCATATAACCCCATATAACCCCCATATACCCCTATTAACACCCCATATAACCCCATACAATCCCATACAATCCCATATAACCCCATATAACCCCATATAACCCCATATAACCCCATATCCCCCCATATAACCCCATATAACCCCATATAACCCCATATAACCCCATATCCCCCCATATAACCCCATATAACCCCATATCCCCCCATATAACCCCATATAACCCCATATAACCCCATATACCCCATATAACCCATGTAACCCCATATAACCCCATATACCCCCCATATAACCCATATAACCCCATATAACCCCATATAACCCCATATAACCCCATATAACCCCATATAACCCCATATAACCCCATATAACCCCATATAACCCCATATCCCCCCATATAACCCATATAACCCCATATAACCCCATATAACCCCATATAACCCCATATAACCCCATATCCCCCCTCACCCCACAGCTTCTCCCCCTCCCCGTGATTCTGAGGCCGCTCTCGATGAGGAAGAACACAAAGATGGCGGCCAGCACCACCAGCAGCTCCAGCGGCTGAACACGCGTGTGCGTGTGCGTGTGCGTGTCGTCCGCGTGGCCGTCCGCCCCGTGCGCGTGGAGCTCTAGGAACTGAGATGAACACGGATGTTACATACGTGACCGTCAGCACACGCATGGACGCATCTATGGCCTCAGACATGTATGATCCCGTGTATGAACACACGTATGACCTCCCACACGTATGACCTCACACACGTATGACCTCCCACACGTATGACCTCCCACACGTATGACCTCACACACGTATGATCCCACGTATGACCACACCATGACCACACGTATGACCTCACACACGTATGATCCCACATATGACCACACCGTGACCACACGTATGACCTCACACACGTATGACCTCACACACGTATGACCTCACACACGTATGATCCCACGTATGACCACACCATGACCACACGTATGACCTCACACACGTATGATCCCACGTATGACCACACCATGACCACATGTATGACCTCACACACGTATGATCCCATGTATGACCACACCGTGACCACATGTATGACCTCACACACGTATGATCCCACGTATGACCACACCATGACCACACGTATGACCTCACACACGTATGACCTCACACACGTATGATCCCACGTATGACCACACCATGACCACACGTATGACCTCACACACGTATGACCTCACACACGTATGATCCCACGTATGACCACACCATGACCACACGTATGACCTCACACACGTATGACCTCCCACACGTATGACCTCACACACGTATGATCCCACGTATGACCACACCGTGACCACACGTATGACCTCTCACATGTATGACCTCCCACACGTATGATCCCACGTATGACCACACCATGACCACATGTATGACCTCACACACGTATGATCCCACGTATGACCACACCATGACCACAGGTATGACCTCACACACGTATGATCCCACGTATGACCACACCGTGACCACACGTATGACCTCACACACGTATGACCTCACACATGTATGACCTCAAACACGTATGATCCCACGTATGACCACACCATGACCACATGTATGACCTCCCACACGTATGATCCCACGTATGACCACACCATGACCACACGTATGACCTCACACACGTATGATCCCACGTATGACCACACCATGACCACACGTATGACCTCCCACACGTATGACCTCACACACGTATGATCCCACGTATGACCACACCATGACCACATGTATGACCTCACACACGTATGAGCCCATGTAAGACCCTACATATGACCTCACACATGTATGACCATACACGTGACCTCACACATATGATCACACATATGACCCTATGTATGACCTCCCACAGACCCATGACCACCCATAGGACCCCATGTATGACACCATATGTGACATGTATGACCTGCTACAGACCCATGACCACACGTATGACCACATCCATGACCTCACACACATATGACCCCACATACGACCCCACATATGACACCATATGTGACATGTATGACCTGCTACAGACCCATGACCACACATAGGCCCCCATGTATGACCTCTACCCCCATCGGACCCCATGTATGAGCCCGCACACGTATGACCACCCATATGAACCTATGTATGACCTCCCACCCATCTGACCCCACATATGACCCCATATATGGCCTCTATCCCCCATGACCACCCATAGGACCCCATGTATGACCCCATGTCTGACCCCATAGGACCCCATGTCTCACCCCATAGGACCCCATTTCTGATCCCATAGGACCCCATGTCTGACCCCATAGGGCCCCATGTCTGACCCCATAGGACCCCATGTCTGACCCCATAGGACCCCATAGGACCCCATAGGACCCCATAGGACCCCATGTCTGACCCCATAGGACCCCATAGGACCCCATAGGACCCCATAGGACCCCATGTCTGACCCCATAGGACCCCATAGGACCCCATGTCTGACCCCATAAGACCCCATATAACCCCATAGGACCCCATATAACCCCATAGGACCCCATATAACCCCATGTCAGACCCCATAGGACCCCATAGGACCCCATAGGACCCCATAGGACCCCATGTCTGACCCCATAGGACCCCATAGGACCCCATGTCTGACCCCATAGGACCCCATAGGACCCCATGTCTGACCCCATAGGACCCCATGTCTGACCCCATAGGACCCCATAGGACCCCATATAACCCCATAGGACCCCATGTCTGACCCCATAGGACCCCATAGGACCCCATAGGACCCCATAGGACCCCATGTCTGACCCCATAGGACCCCATATAACCCCATAGGACCCCATGTCTGACCCCATAGGACCCCATAGGACCCCATAGGACCCCATATAACCCTATGTCTGACCCCATAGGACCCCATAGGACCCCATGTGTGACCCCATAGGACCCCATAGGACCCCATGTCTGACCCCATAGGACCCCATGTCTGACCCCATAGGACCACATAGGACCCCATAGGACCCCATAGGACCCCATAGGACCCCATATGACCCCATATAACCCTATGTCTGACCCCATAGGACCCCATATAACCCCATAGGACCCCATAGTACCCCATGTCTGACCCTATAGGACCCCATAGGACCCCATAGGACCCCATATAACCCTATGTCTGACCCCATAGGACCCCATAGGACCCCATATAACCCCATAGGACCCCATGTCTGACCCCATAGGACCCCATGTCTGACCCCATAGGACCCCATAGGACCCCATAGGACCCCATAGGACCCCATGTCTGACCCCATAGGACCCCATAGGACCCCATAGGACCCCATGTCTGACCCCATAGGACCCCATAGGACCCCATAGGACCCCATGTCTGACCCCATAGGACCCCATAGGACCCCATGTCTGACCCCATAGGACCCCATGTCTGACCCCATAGGACCCCATAGGACCCCATAGGACCCCATAGGACCCCATGTCTGACCCCATGTCTGACCCCATAGGACCCCATAGGACCCATAGGACCCCATAGGACCCCATAGGACCCCATGTCTGACCCCATGTGTGACCCCATAGGACCCCATGTCTGACCCCATGTCTGACCCCATAGGACCCCATAGGACCCCATAGGACCCCATAGGACCCCATGTCTGACCCCATAGGACCCCATAGGACCCCATAGGACCCCATGTCTGACCCCATAGGACCCCATGTCTGACCCCATAGGACCCCATAGGACCCCATGTCTGACCCCATAGGACCCCATAGGACCCCATGTCTGACCCCATGTCTGACCCCATAGGACCCCATAGGACCCCATAGGACCCCATAGGACCCCATGTCTGACCCCATAGGACCCCATAGGACCCCATATAACCCCATAGGACCCCATAGGACCCCATAGGACCCCATAGGACCCCATGTGTGACCCCATAGGACCCCATAGGACCCCATAGGACCCCATGTCTGACCCCATAGGACCCCATAGGACCCATAGGACCCCATAGGACCCCATAGGACCCCATAGGACCCCATGTCTGACCCCATGTGTGACCCCATAGGACCCCATATGACCCCATAGGACCCCATAGGACCCCATGTCTGACCCCATGTCTGACCCCATAGGACCCCATAGGACCCCATAGGACCCCATAGGACCCCATGTCTGACCCCATAGGACCCCATGTCTGACCCCATAGGACCCCATATAACCCCATGTCTGACCCCATGTCTGACCCCATATAACCCCATAGGACCCCATAGGACCCCATAGGACCCCATGTCTGACCCCATAGGACCCCATCTAACCCCATAGGCCCCCATAGACACGTATGAACACGCGTGTTCCCACCTGTGGCAGTAGATGTATTATTGCGTCCCCGCTGAGCGCGGCCGCCCCCATTGGGAGCAGCAGCTGCAGCAGCCGCCCATATAACCCCATGTGTGACCCCATAGGACCCCATAGGACCCCATAGGACCCCATAGGACCCAATAGGACCCCATAGGACCACATAGGACCCCATAGGACCACATAGGACCACATAGGACCCCATAGGACCCCATGTCTGACCCCATAGGACCCCATAGGACCCCATGTCTGACCCCATGTGTGACCCCATAGGACCCCATATGACCCCATAGGACCCCATAGGACCCCATAGGACCCCATGTCTGACCCCATAGGACCCCATAGGACCCCATAGGACCCCATAGGACCCCATGTCTGACCCCATAGGACCCCATAGGACCCCATGTGTGACCCCATAGGACCCCATAGGACCCCATAGGACCCCATAGGACCCTATGTCTGGCCCCATAGGACCCCATAGGACCCCATAGGACCCCATAGGACCCCATGTCTGACCACATAGGACCCCATAGGACCCCATCTAACCCCATAGGCCCCCATAGACACGTATGAACACGCGTGTTCCCACCTGTGGCAGTAGATGTATTATTGCGTCCCCGCTGAGCGCGGCCGCCCCCATTGGGAGCAGCAGCTGCAGCAGCCGCCCATATAACCCCATGTGTGACCCCATAGGACCCCATAGGACCCCATAGGACCCCATGTCTGACCCCATAGGACCCCATAGGACCCCATGTCTGACCCCATAGGACCCCATGTCTGACCCCATAGGACCCCATAGGACCCCATGTCTGACCCCATAGGACCCCATAGGACCCCATATATGGCCTCTATCCCCCATGACCACCCATAGGACCCCATGTATGAACCCATGACCCCATGTATGACCACACATATGACCCCATGTATGACCTCCCACCCTTATGACCCCACATATGACCTCACACACGTATGACCACCCATAGGACCCTATCTATGACCCCACACACATATAACCCCATGTCTGACCCCATATGACCCCATGTCTGACCCCATAGGACCCCATAGGACCCCATGTCTGACCCCATAGGACCCCATAGGACCCCATAGGACCCCATGTCTGACCCCATAGGACCCCATAGGACCCCATAGGACCCCATGTCTGACCCCATAGGACCCCATAGGACCCCATGTCTGACCCCATAGGACCCCATAGGACCCCATGTCTGACCCCATAGGACTCCATAGGACCCCATAGGACCCCATGTCTGACCCCATAGGACCCCATAGGACCCCATAGGACCCCATGTCTGACCCCATAGGACCCCATGTCTGACCCCATAGGACCCCATAGGACCCCATAGGACCCCATAGGACCCCATGTCTGACCCCATAGGACCCCATGTCTGACCCCATAGGACCCCATAGGACCCCATAGGACCCCATGTCTGACCCCATAGGACCCCATAGGACCCCATCTAACCCCATAGGCCCCCATAGACACGTATGAACACGCGTGTTCCCACCTGTGGCAGTAGATGTATTATTGCGTCCCCGCTGAGCGCGGCCGCCCCCATTGGGAGCAGCAGCTGCAGCAGCCGCCCATATAACCCCATGTGTGACCCCATAGGACCCCATAGGACCCCATAGGACCCCATAGGACCCAATAGGACCCCATAGGACCACATAGGACCCCATAGGACCACATAGGACCACATAGGACCCCATAGGACCCCATGTCTGACCCCATAGGACCCCATAGGACCCCATGTCTGACCCCATAGGACCCCATAGGACCCCATGTCTGACCCCATAGGACTCCATAGGACCCCATAGGACCCCATGTCTGACCCCATAGGACCCCATAGGACCCCATAGGACCCCATGTCTGACCCCATAGGACCCCATGTCTGACCCCATAGGACCCCATAGGACCCCATAGGACCCCATAGGACCCCATGTCTGACCCCATAGGACCCCATGTCTGACCCCATAGGACCCCATAGGACCCCATAGGACCCCATGTCTGACCCCATAGGACCCCATAGGACCCCATCTAACCCCATAGGCCCCCATAGACACGTATGAACACGCGTGTTCCCACCTGTGGCAGTAGATGTATTATTGCGTCCCCGCTGAGCGCGGCCGCCCCCATTGGGAGCAGCAGCTGCAGCAGCCGCCCATATAACCCCATGTGTGACCCCATAGGACCCCATAGGACCCCATAGGACCCCATAGGACCCAATAGGACCCCATAGGACCACATAGGACCCCATAGGACCACATAGGACCACATAGGACCCCATAGGACCCCATGTCTGACCCCATAGGACCCCATAGGACCCCATGTCTGACCCCATGTGTGACCCCATAGGACCCCATATGACCCCATAGGACCCCATAGGACCCCATAGGACCCCATGTCTGACCCCATAGGACCCCATAGGACCCCATAGGACCCCATAGGACCCCATGTCTGACCCCATAGGACCCCATAGGACCCCATGTGTGACCCCATAGGACCCCATAGGACCCCATAGGACCCCATAGGACCCTATGTCTGGCCCCATAGGACCCCATAGGACCCCATAGGACCCCATAGGACCCCATGTCTGACCCCATAGGACCCCATAGGACCCCATAGGACCCCATAGGCCCCCATAGACACGTATGAACACGCGTGTTCCCACCTGTGGCAGTAGATGTATTATTGCGTCCCCGCTGAGCGCGGCCGCCCCCATTGGGAGCAGCAGCTGCAGCAGCCGCCCATATAACCCCATGTGTGACCCCATAGGACCCCATAGGACCCCATAGGACCCCATGTCTGACCCCATAGGACCCCATAGGACCCCATAGGACCCCATAGGACCCCATGTCTGACCCCATAGGACCCCATATAACCCCATGTGTGACCCCATAGGACCCCATAGGACCCCATAGGACCCCATAGGACCCCATAGGACCCCATAGGACCCCATGTGTGACCCCATAGGACCCCATAGGACCCCATGTCTGACCCCATAGGACCCCATAGGACCCCATGTGTGACCCCATAGGACCCCATATAACCCCATGTGTGACCCCATAGGACCCCATAGGACCCCATAGGACCCCATAGGACCCCATGTCTGACCCCATAGGACCCCATATAACCCCATGTGTGACCCCATAGGACCCCATAGGACCCCATCTAACCCCATAGGCCCCCATAGACACGTATGAACACGCGTGTTCCCACCTGTGGCAGTAGATGTATTATTGCGTCCCCGCTGAGCGCGGCCGCCCCCATTGGGAGCAGCAGCTGCAGCAGCCGCCCATATAACCCCATGTGTGACCCCATAGGACCCCATAGGACCCCATAGGACCCCATGTCTGACCCCATAGGACCCCATAGGACCCCATAGGACCCCATAGGACCCCATGTCTGACCCCATAGGACCCCATATAACCCCATGTGTGACCCCATAGGACCCCATAGGACCCCATAGGACCCCATAGGACCCCATAGGACCCCATAGGACCCCATGTGTGACCCCATAGGACCCCATAGGACCCCATGTCTGACCCCATAGGACCCCATAGGACCCCATGTCTGACCCCATAGGACCCCATATAACCCCATGTGTGACCCCATAGGACCCCATAGGACCCCATAGGACCCCATAGGACCCCATAGGACCCCATCTAACCCCATAGGCCCCCATAGACACGTATGAACACGCGTGTTCCCACCTGTGGCAGTAGATGTATTATTGCGTCCCCGCTGAGCGCGGCCGCCCCCATTGGGAGCAGCAGCTGCAGCAGCCGCCCATATAACCCCATGTGTGACCCCATAGGACCCCATAGGACCCCATAGGACCCCATGTCTGACCCCATAGGACCCCATAGGACCCCATAGGACCCCATAGGACCCCATGTCTGACCCCATAGGACCCCATATAACCCCATGTCTGACCCCATAGGACCCCATAGGACCCCATATAACCCCATAGGACCCCATAGGACCCCATAGGACCCCATCTAACCCCATAGGCCCCCATAGACACGTATGAACACGCGTGTTCCCACCTGTGGCAGTAGATGTATTATTGCGTCCCCGCTGAGCGCGGCCGCCCCCATTGGGAGCAGCAGCTGCAGCAGCCGCCCATATAACCCCATGTGTGACCCCATAGGACCCCATAGGACCCCATAGGACCCCATGTCTGACCCCATAGGACCCCATAGGACCCCATAGGACCCCATAGGACCCCATGTCTGACCCCATAGGACCCCATATAACCCCATGTGTGACCCCATAGGACCCCATAGGACCCCATGTCTGACCCCATAGGACCCCATATAACCCCATGTCTGACCCCATAGGACCCCATAGGACCCCATAGGACCCCATAGGACCCCATAGGACCCCATCTAACCCCATAGGCCCCCATAGACACGTATGAACACGCGTGTTCCCACCTGTGGCAGTAGATGTATTATTGCGTCCCCGCTGAGCGCGGCCGCCCCCATTGGGAGCAGCAGCTGCAGCAGCCGCCCATATAACCCCATGTGTGACCCCATAGGACCCCATAGGACCCCATAGGACCCCATAGGACCCCATAGGACCCCATAGGACCCCATGTGTGACCCCATAGGACCCCATAGGACCCCATGTGTGACCCCATAGGACCCCATGTGTGACCCCATAGGACCCCATAGGACCCCATAGGACCCCATAGGACCACATAGGACCCCATAGGACCCCATGTGTGACCCCATAGGACCCCATAGGACCCCATGTCTGACCCCATAGGACCCCATAGGACCCCATGTCTGACCCCATAGGACCCCATATGACCCCATAGGACCCCATAGGACCCCATGTCTGACCCCATAGGACCCCATAGGACCCCATAGGACCCCATAGGACCCCATAGGACCCCATATAACCCCATAGGACCCCATATGACCCCATCTAACCCCATAGGCCCCCATAGACACGTATGAACACGCGTGTTCCCACCTGTGGCAGTAGATGTATTATTGCGTCCCCGCTGAGCGCGGCCGCCCCCATTGGGAGCAGCAGCTGCAGCAGCCGCTGTTGGAACCGGGGGCAGCCACGGAACAGCAGCAGCACGGCTGAGAACGGGGCCAAGAGGGAGATCAAGATGGCCGCCAGCACAGCCAGCAGGGAGCCTATAGGGGGCAAAGGTCAGGGGTCAAGGGTTGGGGGTCAGCAAAGGTCAGGGGTTAAGGGTCAAGTGTCCAATGGGGCCAATAGGGAGAGCAAGATGGCCGCCAGCACCGCCAGAAGGGAGCCTATAGGGGGCAAAGGTCAGGGGTCAAGGGTCATCCGAGGTCAGGTGTCAAGGGTCAGGGGTCAAGGGTCATCCATGTTCAGGTGTCAAGGGTCAGGGGACAAGGGTCATCCAAGGTCAGGTGTCAAGGGTCAGGGGTCAAGGAGTCAAGGGTCGGGGTCAAGGGTCAAGGGTAAAGGGTCATCCAAGGTCAGGTGTCAAGGGTCAGGGGTCAAGGAGTCAAGGGTCAGGGGTCAAGGGTCGGGGGGGTGTTGGGGGTCAAGGGTTGGGGGTCAAGGGGTCAAGGGTCAGCAGAGGTCAAGGGGTCAAAGGCAGCAAAGGTCAGGGGTCAAGAAGTCAAGAGGTCAAGGGGTCAGGGGTCAGAGGTCATACGTTGGGTGTCAGGGGTCAAGGGTCAGGGTCAAGGGTGGGTGGGGTCAAGGGTCAGCAAAGGTCAGGGAGCAAGGAATGGTGGTCAGGGGTCAAGGGGTCAAGAGGTCAAGGCTTGGGAGTCAAGGGGTCAAGGGGACAAGGGTCAAGGGTTGGGGGTCAAGGGTTGGGGGTCAAGGGGTCAAGGGGTCAAGGGGTCAAGGACTGGGGGTCAAGGGGTCAAGGGGTTGGGGGTCAAGGGTTGGGGTCAAGGGTTGGGGGTCAAGGGGTCAAGGGGTCAAGGAATGGGGGTCAGGGGTCAAGGGGTCAAGGGGTCAAGGACTGGGGGTCAAGGGTTCAAGGGGTCAAGGGTTCAAGGGGTCAAGGAATGGGGGTCAGGGGTCAAGGGGTCAAGGGGTCAAGGGGTCAAGGGGTCAAGGGGTCAAGGGGTCAAGGACTGGGGGTCAAGGGGTCAAGGGGTCAAGGGTTCAAGGGGTCAAGGAATGGGGGTCAGGGGTCAAGGGGTCAAGGGGTCAAGGGGTCAAGGGGTCAAGGGGTCAAGGGGTCAAGGACTGGGGGTCAAGGGGTCAAGGGGTCAAGGGGTCAAGGGGTCAAGGGGTCAAGGGGCCAAGGGTTGGGGGTCAGGGGGTCAAGAGGTCAAGGGTTGGGGATAAAGGGATGGGGGTCAGGGGTCAAGGGGTCAAGGGGTCAAGGACTGGGAGTCAAGGGGTCAAGGGTCAAGGGTTGGGGGTCAAGGGGTCAAGGGGTCAAGGGGTCAAGGAATGGGGGTCAGGGGTCAAGGGGTCAAGGGGTCAAGGACTTGGGGTCACGGGGTCAAGGGGTCAAGGGGTCAAGGGGTCAAGGGGTCAAGGGGTCAAGGGGTCAAGGGGTCAAGGAATGGGGGTCAGGGGTCAAGGGGTCAAGCAATGGGGGTCAATGGTTGGGGGTCAAGGGGTCAAGGGGTCAAGGGGTCAAGGGGTCAAGGGTTGGGGGTCAGGGGGTCAAGAGGTCAAGGGTTGGGGATAAAGGGATGGGGGTCAGGGGTTGGGGGTCAAGGGTCAGCAAAGGTCAGGGGTTGGGGGTCAATGGTTGGGAGTCAAGGCGTCAAAGGGTCAAGTGTCAAAGGTCAGGGGTCAAGGGGTCAAGGAATGGGGGTCAGGGTCAATGGTTGGGGGTCAAGGGGTCAAGGGGTCAAGGGGTCAAGAGGTCAAGGGTTGGAGGTCAAGGGGTCAAGGGGTCAAGGACTGGGGAGCAAGGGGTCAAGGGGTCAAGGGGTCAAGGGTAGGGGGTGGGGTCAAGGGTCAGCAAAGGTCAGGGGTTAAGGGTCAAGTGTCCGATGGGGCCAAAAGGGAAATCAAGATGGCCGCCAGCAGCGCCAGCACCGAGCCTGGAATGGGGGGAGTCAAAGGTCAACCAAGGTCAGGGATCGGGGGTCAGGGGTCAAGGGTTGGGGGTCAGGGGTCAAGGGGTCAAGGGATGGGGGTCAGGGGTCAAGGGTCGGGGGGTCAAGGGGTCAAGGGGTCAAGGGATGGGGGTCAGGGGTCAAGGGTTGGGGGGTCAAGGGGTCAAGGGGTCAAGGGGTCAAGGGGTCAAGGACTGGGGTTCAAGGGGTCAAGGGGTCAAGGGGTCAAGGAATGGGGGTCAGGGGTCAAGGGGTCAAGGGGTCAAGGGTTGGGAGTCAAGGGGTCATGGGGTCAAGGGGTCAAGGACTGGGGGTCAAGTGGTCAAGGGGTCAAGGGTCAAGGGTTGGGGTCAAGGGTTGGGGGTCAAGGGTCAAGGGTTGGGGTCAAGGGTTGGGGGTCAAGGGGTCAAGGGGTCAAGGAATGGGGGTCAGGGGTCAAGGGGTCAAGGGTCAAGGGTTGGGGTCAAGGGTTGGGGGTCAAGGGGTCAAGGGGTCAAGGAATGGGGGTCAGGGGTCAAGGGTCGGGGGGTCAAGGAATCAAGAGGTCAAGGGTTGGGGGTCAAGGAATGGGGGGGTCAGGGTTCAAGGGTTGGAGGTCAAGGGCCAGAAAAGGTCAGGGGTCAAGGGTCGGGGGTCAGAAAAGGTCGGGGGTCAGGGGTCAAGAGGTCAAGGGGTCAGTGGTTGGGGGTCAATAGTTGGGGGTCAAGGGGTCAGCGGTTGGGTGACAGGGGTCAAGGGGTCAAGGGTTGAGGGTCAGGGGTCAAGGATTGGAGGTCAAGGGGTCAAGGGGTCAATGGTTGGGGGTCAGGGGTCAAAGGTCGGGGGGTCAAGGGGTCAGGGGTCAAGGGATGGGGGTCAGGGGTCAAGGGGTCAAGGGGTCAAGGACTGGGGGTCAAGGGGTCAAGGGGTCAAGGGGTCAAGGGTTGGAGGTCAAGGGGTCAAGGGGTCAAGGGTTGGGGGTCAGGGGGTCAAGAGGTCAAGGGTTGGGGATAAAGGGATGGGGGTCAGGGGTTGGGGGTCAAGGGTCAGCAAAGGTCAGGGGTTGGGGGTCAATGGTTGGGAGTCAAGGCGTCAAAGGGTCAAGTGTCAAAGGTCAGGGGTCAAGGGGTCAAGGAATGGGGGTCAGGGTCAATGGTTGGGGGTCAAGGGATCAAGGGGTCAAGGACTGGGGGTCAAGGGGTCAAGGGGTCAAGGGGTCAAGAGGTCAATGGTTGGAGGTCAAGGGGTCAAGGGGTCAAGGGGTCAAGGACTGGGGAGCAAGGGGTCAAGGGGTCAAGGGGTCAAGGGGTCAAGGAATGGGGGTCAGGGGGTCAAGGGGTCAAGGGGTCAAGGAATGGGGGTCAGGGGGTCAAGAGGTCAAAGGTTGGGAGTCAAGGGGTCAAGGGGTCAAGGGTCAAGGGTTGGGGGTCAATGGTTGGGGGTCAAGGGGTCAAGGGGTCAAGGAATGGGGGTCAGGGGTCAAGGGGTCAAGGGGTCAAGGGGTGAAGGACTGGGGGTCAAGGGGTCAAGGGGTCAAGAGGTCAAGGGGTCAAGGGGTCAAGGGGTCAAGGACTGGGGAGCAAGGGGTCAAGGGGTCAAGGGGTCAAGGGTAGGGGGTGGGGTCAAAGGTCAACCAAGGTCAGGGATCGGGGGTCAGGGGTCAAGGGTTGGGGGTCAGGGGTCAAAGGGTCAAGGAATGGGGGTCAGGGGTCAAGGGTCGGGGGGTCAAGGGGTCAAGGGGTCAAGGGATGGGGGTCAGGGGTCAAAGGGTCAAGGATTGGAGGTCAAGGGGTCAGGGGTCAAGGGTTGGGGGTCAAGGGTCAAGGAGGTTAGGGGGTCAAGGGTCAAGAGTTGGGGGTCAAGGGTCAGCAGAGGTCGGGGGTCAAGAGCCAGGGGTCAGGGGTCAAGGGTTGGGGGCCATGATTGGGTGACAGGGGTCAGAGGTCATGGGTCAGAGGTCACCGGTTGGATGTTTGGGGTCAACGGTAAGAGGTCACGGGTCGGGTGTCGGGGGTCAGGGGTCAAGGGTTCGAAAAGGTCAGAGGTCAAGGGTCAGGGGTCAAAGGTTCAAGGTCGAGGATTCAGGGGACAAGGGTTGGGGTCAAGGGTCAAGGGTTAGCAAAGGTCAGGGGTCAAGGGATGGGGGTCAGGGGTCAAGGGTCAGGGGTCAAGGGTTGGGTGTTGGGGGTCAGGGGTCGGGGTCAAGGGTCAGCAAAGGTCAAGGGCCAAGGGGCTTTGGTCCCATAGAACCCCCCTGACCCCATAGGACCCCATATAACCCATATAACCCCATATAACCACATATAACCCCATATAACCCCATAGAACCCCATATATCCCATATAACCCCATATAACCCCATATAACCCCATATATCCCATATAACCCCATATAACCCCATATAACCCCATAGAACCCCATAGAACCCCATATATCCCATATAACCCCATATAACCCCATATAACCCCATATAACCCCATATAACCCCATATAACCCCATATAACCCCATATAACCCATATAACCCCATATAACCACATATAACCCCATATAACCCCATATAACCCCATATATCCCATATAACCCCATATAACCCCATATAACCCCATAGAACCCCATATATCCCCATATAACCCCATATAACCCCATATAACCCCATATAACCCCATATAACCCCATATAACCCCATATAACCCCATAGAACCCCATATATCCCATATAACCCCATATAACCCCATATAACCCCATAGAACCCCATAGAACCCCATATATCCCATATAACCCCATATAACCCCATATAACCCCATATAACCCCATATAACCCCATATAACCCCATATAACCCCATATAACCCATATAACCCCATATAACCCCATATAACCCCATATAACCCCATATAACCCCATATATCCCATATAACCCCATATAACCCCATATAACCCCATAGAACCCCATATATCCCATATAACCCCATATAACCCCATATAACCCCATAGAACCCCATATATCCCATATAACCCCATATAACCCCATATAACCCCATAGAACCCCATAGAACCCCATATATCCCATATAACCCCATATAACCCCATATAACCCCATAGAACCCCATAGAACCCCATATATCCCATATAACCCCATATAACCCCATATAACCCCATAGAACCCCATAGAACCCCATATATCCCATATAACCCCATATAACCCCATATAACCCCATATAACCCCATAGAACCCCATATAACCCCATATAACCCCATATAACCCCATATAACCCCATATATCCCATATAACCCCATATAACCCCATATAACCCCATATAACCCCATATAACCCCATATAACCCCATATAACCCCATATAACCCCATAGATCCCATATAACCCCATATAACCCCATATAACCCCATATAACCCCATATAACCCCATATAACCCATATAACCCCATAGAACCCCATATAACCCCATATAACCCCATATAACCCCATATAACCCCATATAACCCCATAGATCCCATATAACCCCATATTACCCCATATAACCCCATATAACCCCATATAACCCCATATAACCCCATATAACCCCATATAACCCATATAACCCCATAGAACCCCATATAACCCCATATAACCCCATATAACCCCATATAACCCATATAACCCCATAGAACCCCATAGATCCCATATAACCCCATATAACCCCATATAACCCCATATAACCCCATATAACCCCATATAACCCCATATAACCCCATATAACCCCATAGATCCCATATAACCCCATATAACCCCATATAACCCCATATAACCCCATATAACCCCATATAACCCCATAGATCCCATATAACCCCATATTACCCCATATAACCCCATATAACCCCATATAACCCCATATAACCCCATATAACCCCATATAACCCCATAGATCCCATATAACCCCATATAACCCCATATAACCCCATATAACCCATATAACCCCATAGAACCCCATATAACCCCATATAACCCCATATAACCCCATATAACCCCATATAACCCCATATAACTCCATAGATCCCATATAACCCCATATAACCCCATATAACCCCATATAACCCCATAGATCCCATATAACCCCATATAACCCCATATAACCCCATATAACCCCATATAACCCCATATAACCCCATATACCCCCATATACCCCCATATAACCCCATATAACCCCATATAACCCCATATAACCCCATATAACACCATATAACCCCATATAACCCCATATAACCCCATATAACCCCATATAACCCCATATAACACCATATAACCCCATATAACCCCATATAACCCAATATAACCCCATATGCCCCCCCCCCCGACCCCATAAGTGACCCTATAACGTGACTCACGGTGCATCACACTCAGCTCCGGTCCCGTATCCGTCCCATTGATGGTTCCATTGGAGACCCCATAACTGACCCCATAGCAAGAGCCCTATATGGGTTATATGGGGTTATATGGGGTTATATGGGGTTATATGGGGTTATATGGGGTTATATGGGTTCTATGGGGTTATATGGGGTTATATGGGGTTCTATGGGGTTATATGGGGTTATATGGGGTTATATGGGGTTATATGGGGGTATATGGGGTTATATGGGGTTATATGGGATATATGGGGTTATATGGGGTTATATGGGGGTATATGGGGTTCTATGGGGTTATATGGGTTCTATGGGGTTATATGGGGTTATATGGGGTTCTATGGGGTTATATGGGGTTGTATAGGGGGATATAGGGTCAAGGGGGGGGTATATGGGGGGATATGGGGTTATATGGGGTTATTATATGGAGATATAGGGTTATATAGGGGATATGAGGTTATATGGGGGGATATGGGGTTATATGGGGTTATATGGGGGGATATGGGGTTATATGGGGTTATATGGGGTGTTATGGGGTTATATGGGGTTATATGGGGTTATATGGGGTTATATGGGATCTATGGGGTTATATGGGGTTATATGGGGTTATATGGGGTTATATGGGGTTATATGGTGGTATATGGGGTTATATGGGGGTCTATGGGGGATATGGGGTTATATGGGGTCTATGGGGTTATATGGGGTTATATGGGGTTATATGGGGTTATATGGGGTTATATGGGGTTATATGGGGTTATATGGGTTTTATGGGGGGATATGGGGTTATATGGGGTTATATGGGGTTATATGGGGTTATATGGGGTTCTATGGGATATATGGGGTTATATGGGGGGATATGGGGTCATATGGGGTTATATGGGGTGGGATATGGGGATATATGGGATCTTAGGGGGTTATATGGGGTGTTATATGGGGGCATAGGGGGTTATATGGGATCTAAGGGGGTTATATGGGGTCAGAGGGGTTTATATGGGGTTGGGGAGGGTTATATGGGGTCTGAGGGGCCCCCCCTGCCCCATAGATGCCCCCACTCACCCCATAGATCACAGCTGTGGGGCTGGTGTCTCTTATGGGGTCGGTGACATTTGTGGGGTCGAAGTCAGCCTGGGGTTCAATGGGGTTATGGGGTTATGAGGTTATGGGGTTAGTTATGGGGTTATAGGGTTAGTTATGGGGTTATGGGGTTATGGGGTTATGGGGTTATGGGGTTTGGGGTTATGGGGTTATGGGGTTATAGGGTTAGTTATGGGGTTATGGGGTTATGAGGTTATGGGGTTATGGGGTTATGGGGCACAGTTATGGGGTTATGGGGTTTGGGGTTATGGGGTTAGTTATGGGGTTATGGGGTTATGGGGTTATGGGGTTAGTTATGGGGTTATGGGGTTATGGGGTTATGGGGTTATGGGGTATGGGGTTATGGGGTTATGGGGTTATGGGGTTATGGGATGTTATGGGGTATGGGGTTATGGGGTTATGGGGTTATGGGGTATGGGGTATGGGGTTATGGGGTTATGGGGTTATGGGGTTATGGTGTTATGGGGTTATGGGGTTATGGGGTTATGGGGTTATGGGGTATGGGGTTATGGGGTTATGGGGTTATGGTGTTATGGGGTTATGGGGTTATGGGGTTATGGGGTTATGGGGTATGGGGTTATGGGGTTATGGGGTTATGGGGTTATGGGATGCTATGGGGTTATGGGATGTTATGGGGTATGGGGTATGGGGTTATGGGGTATGGGGTTATGGGGTATGGGGTTATGGGGTTATGGGGTTATGGGGTTATGGGGTTATGGGGTAGGGGGTTATGGGGTTATGGTGCCATAGGGACACATAAGGTGATGTAGGAACACATAGGGTGCCATAGAGACCCATAGAGACCCATAGAGACCCATAGAGACCCATAGGGTCCCATAGGGACCCATAGAGACCCATAGGGACCCATAGAGACCCATAGAGACCCATAGAGACCCATAGGGTCCCATAGCGACACATAGGGACCCATAGAGACCCATAGGGACCCATAGAGACCCATAGGGAACCATAGGGTGCCATTAGGACCCCATATATAACCCCATATCACCCCATATCACCCCATATATCACCCCATATATCACCCCATATCACCCCATATATCACCCCATATAATCCCATATATCACCCCATATATCACCCCATATATCACCCCATATAACCCCATATAACCCCATATACCCCCATATAACCCCATATAACCCCATATAACCCCATATAACCCCATATACCCCCAAATAACCCCATATAACCCCATATAACCCCATATAACCCATATAACCCCATATAACCCCATATAACCCCATATAACCCCATATACCCCCAAATAACCCCATATAACCCCATATAACCCCATATAACCCCATATAACCCCATATAACCCCATATAACCCCATATAACCCCATATAACCCCATATTACCCCATATAATCCCATATAACCCCATATAACCCCATATAACCCCATATAACCCCATATAACCCCATATAACCCATATAACCCCATATAACCCATATAACCCCATACAATCCCATATAACCCCATATATCACCCCATAGATCACCCCATATACCCACCATGTTGGTTCCGGTCCATTCCGCCATATTGGATCCATGGGGTCCCGACGTCCTGGGTGCCCCCATCCCCCATTGGGGGCTCAGCACCAACAGCAGCACCCACAGCACCTGCATGGCTGCAATGGGGCCATATAGGGATCTATGGGGTGTCAATGGGGCCCTATAGCACCCAATGGGGCCCTATGGGGATCTATGGGGCCCTATAGCACCCAATGGGGCCCTATGGGGGATCTATGGGGCTGCAATGGGGCCATATAGGGGATCTATGGGGTGTCAATGGGGCCCTATAGCACCCAATCGGGCCCTATGGGGATCTATGGGGCCCTATAGCACTCAATGGGGCCCTATAGCACCCAATCGGGCCCTATGGGGATCTATGGGGCCCCAATGGGGATATAGCACCCAATGGGGCACTATGGGGGATCTATGGGGCCATGATGGGGCCCTATAGCACCCAATGGGGCCCTATAGCACCCAATGGGGCCATATGGGGGATCTATGGGGTCTCAGTTGGGCCCTATGGGGGATATATGGGGCCTCAATGGGGGATCTATAGGGCCTTAATGGCACCCTAAAGCACCCAATGGGGCCCTATGGGGGATCTATGGGGTCTCAATGGGGCCCTATGGGGGATCTATGGGGCTGCAATGGGGCCATATAGGGGATATATGGGGTGTCAATGGGGCCATATAGCACCCAATGGGGCCCGATGTGGGATCTATGGGGTCCTATAGCACCCAATGGGGCCCTATGGGGTATCAATGGGGCCCTATAGCATCCAATGGGGCCCTATGGGGGATCTATGGGGCCCTATAGCACCCAATCGGGCCCTATGGGGATCTATGGGGCCCTATAGCACTCAATGGGGCCCTATAGCACCCTATGGGGATCTATGGGGCCTCAATGGAGCCCTATGGGGGATCTATGGGGTTCTATAGCACCCTATAGCACCCAATGGGGTTCTATGGGGGATCTATGGGGCTCTATGGCACCCAGTGGGGCCCTATGGGGGATCTATGGGGCCATAATGGGGCCCTATAGCACCCAATGGGGCCCTATAGCACCCAATGGGGCCATATGGGGATCTATGGGGCCCTATGGGGGATCTATGGGGCCATAATGGGGCCCTATAGCACCCAATGGGGCCATATGGGGGATCTATGGGGTCTCAGTGGGGCCTCAATGGGGGATCTATGGGGCCTCAATGGGGGATATATGGGGCCTCAATGGGGGATCTATAGGGCCTTAATGGCACCCTAAAGCACCCAATGGGGCCCTATGGGGGATCTATGGGGTGTCAATGGGGCCCTATAGCACCCAATGGGGCCCGATGGGGATCTATGGGGCCACAATGGGGCCATATGGCACCCTATGGGGCCTTAGCACCCAATGAGGCTCTATAGCACCCAATGGGGCCCTATGGGGGATCTATGGGGCCCTATGGCACCCAGTGTTGCTCTATAGCACCCAATGGGGCCCTATGGGGGATCTATGGGGCCATAATGGGGCCCTATAGCACCCAATGGGGCCCTATAGCACCCAATGGGGCCATATGGGGGATCTATGGGGTCTCAGTTGGGCCCTATGGGGGATATATGGGGCCTCAGTGGGGGATCTATAGGGCCTTAATGGCACCCTAAAGCACCCAATGGGGCCCTATGGGGGATCTATGGGGTCTCAATGGGGCCCTATGGGGGATCTATGGGGCTGCAATGGGGCCATATAGGGGATATATGGGGTGTCAATGGGGCCCTATAGCACCCAATGGGGTCCTATGGGGATCTATGGGGCCCTATAGCACCCAATGGGGCCCTATGGGGATCTATGGGGCCCTATAGCACCCAATGGGGCCCTATGGGGATCTATGGGGCCCTATAGCACCCAATGGGGCCCTATGGGGGATCTATGGGGCTGCAATGGGGCCATATAGGGGATATATGGGGTGTCAATGGGGTCCTATAGCACCCAATGGGGCCCGATGTGGGATCTATGGGGTCCTATAGCACCCAATGGGGCCCTATGGGGTATCTATGGGGCCCTATAGCACCCAATCGGGCCCTATGGGGATCTATGGGGCCCTATAGCACTCAGTGGGGCCCTATAGCACCCTATGGGGATCTATGGGGCCTCAATGGAGCCCTATGGGGGATCTATGGGGTTCTATAGCACCCTATAGCACCCAATGGGGTTCTATGGGGGATCTATGGGGCCCTATGGCACCCAGTGGGGCCCTATGGGGGATCTATGGGGCCATAATGGGGCCCTATAGCACCCAATGTGGCCCTATAGCACCCAATGGGGCCCTATGGGGGATCTATGGGGCTGCAATGGGGCCCTATAGCACCCAATGGAGCTCTAGGGGGGATCTATGGGGCCTCAATGGGGCCCTATGGGGGATCTATGGGGCTGCAATGGGGCCATATAGGGGATATATGGGGTGTCAGTGGGGCCCTATAGCACCCATTGGGGCCCTATGGGGGATCTATGGGGCCCTATAGCACCCAATGGGGCCCTATGGGGATCTATGGGGCCCTATAGCACTCAATGGGGCCCTATAGCACCCTATGGGGATCTATGGGGCCTCAATGGAGCCCTATGGGGGATCTATGTGGTCCTATAGCACCCTATAGCACCCAATGGGGTCCTATGGGGGATCTATGGGGCCCTATGGCACACAGTGGGGCCCTATAGCACCCAATGGGGCCCTATGGGGGATCTATGGGGCCATAATGGGGCCCTATAGCACCCAATGGGGCCCTATAGCACCCAATGGGGCCATATGGGGGATCTATGGGGTCTCAGTGGGGCCTCAATGGGGGATATATGGGGCCTCAATGGGGGATCTATAGGGCCTTAATGGCACCCTAAAGCACCCAATGGGGCCCTATGGGGGATCTATGGGGTCTCATTGGGGCCCTATGGGGGATCTATGGGGTCTCAATGGGGCCCTATGGGGGATCTATGGGGCTGCAATGGGGCCATATAGGTGATATATGGGGTGTCAATGGGGCCCTATAGCACCCAATGTGGCCCTATGGGGTATCTATGGGGCCCTATAGCATCCAATGGGGCCCTATGGGCGATCTATGGGGCCCTATAGCACCCAATGGGGCCCTATGGGGATCTATGGGGCCCTATAGCACTCAGTGGGGCCCTATAGCACCCTATGGGGATCTATGGGGCCTCAATGGAGCCCTATGGGGGATCTATGGGGTTCTATAGCACCCTATAGCACCCAATGGGGTTCTATGGGGGATCTATGGGGCCCTATGGCACCCAGTGGGGCCCTATGGCACCCAGTGGGGCCCTATGGGGGATCTATGGGGCCATAATGGGGCCCTATAGCACCCAATGTGGCCCTATAGCACCCAATGGGGCCATATGGGGATCTATGGGGCCCTATGGGGGATCTATGGGGCCATAATGGGGCTCTATAGCACCCAATGGGGCCCTATGGGGGATCTATGGGGCCATAATGGGGCCCTATAGCACCCAATGGGGCCCTATAGCACCCAATGGGGCCATATGGGGGATCTATGGGGTCTCAGTGGGGCCTCAATGGGGGATATATGGGGCCTCAATGGGGGATATATGGGGCCTTAATGGCACCCTAAAGCACCCAATGGGGCCCTATGGGGGATCTATGGGGTCTCAATGGGGCCCGATGGGGGATCTATGGGGCTGCAATGGGGCCATATAGGGGATATATGGGGTGTCAATGGGGCCCTATAGCACCCAATCGGGCCCTATGGGCGATCTATGGGGCCCTATAGCACCCAATGGGGCCCTATGGGGATCTATGGGGCTGCAATGGGGCCCTATGGGGGAGCTATGGGGTCCTATAGCACCCAATGGGGCCCTATGTGGGATCTATGGGGCCTTAATGGGGACCTGTGGGGAATCTATGGGGCCCTATGGGGGATCTATGGGGCCATAATGGGGCCCTATAGCACCCAATGGGACTCTATAGCAACAATGGGGCCCTATGGGGATCTATGGGGTCCTATGGGGGATATATGGGGCCCTATAGCACCCAATGGGGCCCTATGGGGGATCTATGGGGTGTCAATGGGGCCCTATAGCACCCAATGGGGCCCGATGGGGATCTATGGGGCCCTATAGCACCCAATGGAGCATTATGGGGGATCTATGGGGCCTAAATTGGGCCCTATGGCACCCTATGGTGCCCTATGGGGAACTACGGGGCCTCAGTGGGGCCCAATGGGGGATCTATGGGGTCTCAATGGGGCCCTATGGGGGATCTATGGGGCTGCAATGGGGCCCGATGGGGGAGCTATGGGGCTGCAATGGGGCCCTATAGCACCCAATGGGGCCCTATGGGGGATCTATGGGGCTGCAATGGGGCCCGATGGGGGAGCTATGGGGCTGCAATGGGGCCCTATAGCACCCAATGGAGCTCTAGGGGGGATCTATGGGGCCTCAATGGGGCCCTATGGGGGATCTATGGGGCTGCAATGGGGCCATATAGGGGATATATGGGGTGTCAGTGGGGCCCTATAGCACCCAATGGGGCCCTATGGGCGATCTATGGGGCCCTATAGCACCCAATGGGGCCCTATGGGGATCTATGGGGCCCTATAGCACTCAATGGGGCCCTATAGCACCCTATGGGGATCTATGGGGCCTCAATGGAGCCCTATGGGGGATCTATGGGGTCCTATAGCAACCTATAGCACCCAATGGGGTCCTATGGGGGATCTATGGGGCCCTATGGCACCCAGTGTTGCTCTATAGCACCCAATGGGGCACCCTTTAGCACCCAATGGGGCCCTATAGGGGATATATGGGGTCTCAATGTTCCCTATAGCACCCAATGGGGTCTTATATCACCCACTGGGGCCCTGTGGGGGATCTATGGGGCCTTAATGGCACACCCCCATAGGGTGACACTGTCCCTATAGGATCCTATACCCCCCCATAGGGTGTCACTGTCCCTATAGGATCCTATACCCCCCATAGGGTGACACTGTCCCTATAGGATCCTATACCCCCCATAGGGTGACACTGTCCCTATAGGATCTCAGACCCCCCATAGGGTGACACTGTCCCTATAGGATCCTATACCCCCCATAGGGTGACACTGTCCCTATAGGATCTCAGACCCCCCATAGGGTGACACTGTCCCTATAGGATCCTATACCCCCCATAGGGTGACACTGTCCCTATAGGATCCTATACCCCCCCATAGGGTGACACTGTCCCTATAGGATCCTATACCCCCCATAGGGTGACACTGTCCCTATAGGATCTCAGACCCCCCATAGGGTGACACTGTCCCTATAGGATCCTATACCCCCCCATAGGGTGACACTGTCCCTATAGGATCCTATACCCCCCATAGGGTGACACTGTCCCTATAGGATCCTATACCCCCCATAGGGTGACACTGTCCCTATAGGATCTATAGGGGTCTGTGGGGTCTATGGGGTCTATAGGGATCTATGGGGTCTATGGGGTCTATCGGGGTCTATGGGGTCTACAGGGGTCTATAGGGATCTATGGGGTCTATGGGGTCTACAGGGGTCTATAGGGATCTATGGGGTCTACAGGGGTCTATAGGGATTTATGGGGTCTATGCGGTCTGCAGGGATCTATGGGGTCTATGGGGTCTATGGGGTCTATAGTGATCTATGGGGTCTATGGGATCTATGGGGTCTATGGGATCTATGGGGTCTATAGGGATATATGGGGTCTATGGGGTCTGCAGGGATCTATGGGGTCTATGGGGTTTATAGGGATCTATGGGGTCTATGGGGTCTATAGGGATCTATGGGGCCTATAGGGGTCTATAGGGGTCTATAGGGATCTATGGGGTCTATGGGTTCTATGGGGTCTATGGGGTCTATAGGGATCTATGGGGTCTATGTGGTCTATAGGGATCTATGGGGTCTATAGTGATCTATGGGGTCTATGGGGTCTATAGGTATCTATGGGGTCTATGTGGTCTATAGGGTTCTATGGGGATCTATGGGTTCTATAGGGATCTATCGGGTCTATGGGGTCTATAGGGATCTATGGGGTCTATGGGTTCTATGGGGTCAATGGGGTCTATAGGGATCTATGGGGTCTATGTGGTCTATAGGGTTCTATGGGGATCTATGGGTTCTATAGGGATCTATCGGGTCTATGGGGTCTATAGGGATCTATGGGGTCTATGGGGTATATGGGGTCTATGGGGTCTATAGGGATCTATGGGCTCTATGGGCTCTATAGGGGTCTATGGGGTCTATGGGGTCTATAGTGATCTATGGGGTCTATGGGGTCTTTTGTGATCTATGGGGTCTATAGGGGTCTATAGGGATCTATGGGGTCTATGTGTTCTTTGGGGTCTATAAGGATCTATATGGGTCTGTGGGGTCTCTGGGATCTATGAGGTCTATAGGGGTCTATAGTGATCTATGGGTCTATAGGGATGTATGGGGTCTATGGGGACTATGGGGTCTATAAGGATGTATAGGGGTCTATGGGGTCTATGGGGTCTATAGGGGTCTATGGGGATCCTTGGGGTCTATGGGGTCTATAGGAATCTATGGGGTCTATGGGGTCTATAGGGATCTATGGGGTCTATAGGGATGTATGGGGTCTATGGGGTCTATAGGGGTCTATGGGGTCTATAGGAATCTATGGGGTCTATGGGGTCTATAGGGATCTATGGGGTCTATAGGGATGTATGGGGTCTATGGGGTCTATAGGGGTCTATGGGGATCTATGATGTCTATAGGGATCTATGGGGTCTATGGGGTCTATAAGGATCTATGGGGTCTATGAGGTCTATAAGGATCTATGGGGTCTATGGGGTCTATTTGGTCTATGGGGTCTATAGGGATCTATGGGGTCAATAGTGTTCTATGGGATCTATGGGGTCTATGGCGTCTATGGGGTCTACAGGGATCTATGGGGGTCTGTGGGGTCTATGGGTTCTATAGGGATCTATGGGGTCTATGGGGATCCCTGGGGTCTATAGGGGTCTATAGGGATCTATGGGCTCTATGGGCTCCATAGAGGTCTATGGGGATCTATGAGCTCCATAGGGGTCTATGGGGATCTATGGGGTCTATAGTGATCTATGGGGTCTATGGGGTCTATAGGGATCTATGGGGTCTATGGGGTCTAGAAGGATCTATAGGGGTCTATGGGGTCTATATGGGTCTATAGGGATGTATGGGGTCTATGGGGTCTATAAGGATCTATAGGGGTCTATGGGGTCTATGGGGTCTATAAGGATCTATAGGGGTCTATGTGGTCTATGGGGATCTATGGGGTCTATAGGGATCTATGGATTCTGTGGGGTCTATGGGGTCTATAGGGATCTATGGAGTCTATGGGGTCTACAGGGGTCTATAGGGATCTATGGGGTCTATGGGTTCTATAGGGATCTATGGGGTCTATGGGGTCTATAGGGATCTATGGGGTCTATGGGGTCTATAGTGATCTATGGGGTCTATGGGGTCTATAGGGATCTATGGGGTCTATGGGGTCTATAGGGATCTATGGAGTCTATGGGTTCTATAGGGATCTATGGGTTCTATGGGGTCTATGGGGTCTATAGGGATGTATGGGGTCTATGGGGTCTATAAGGATCTATAGGGGTCTATGGGGTCTATGGGGTCTATGGGGTCTATGGGGATGTATGGGGTCTATGGGGTCTATAAGGATCTATAGGGGTCTATGGGGTCTATGGGGTCTATGGGGTCTATGGGGATGTATGGGGTCTATGGGGTCTATAAGGATCTATAGGGGTCTATGGGGTCTATGGGGTCTATGGGGTCTATGGGGATGTATGGGGTCTATGGGGTCTATAAGGATCTATAGGGGTCTATGGGGTCTATATGGGTCTATAGGGATGTATGGGGTCTATGGGGTCTATAAGGATCTATAGGGGTCTATGGGGTCTATAAGGATCTATAAGGATCTATAGGGGTCTATGGGGTCTATAGTGATCTATGGGGTCTATGGGGTCTATAGGGATCTATGGAGTCTATGGGTTCTATAGGGATCTATGGGGTCTATGGGGTCTATGGGTTCTATAGGGATCTATGGGGTCTATGGGGTCTATGGGGTCTATAGGGATCTATGGGGATCCTTGGGGTCTATGGGGTCTATAGGAATCTATGGGGTCTATGGGGTCTATAGGGATCTATGGGGTCTATAGGGATGTATGGGGTCTATGGGGTCTATAGGGGTCTATGGGGTCTATAGGAATCTATGGGGTCTATGGGGTCTATAGGGATCTATGGGGTCTATAGGGATGTATGGGGTCTATGGGGTCTATAGGGGTCTATGGGGATCTATGATGTCTATAGGGATCTATGGGGTCTATGGGGTCTATAAGGATCTATGGGGTCTATGAGGTCTATAAGGATCTATGGGGTCTATGGGGTCTATTTGGTCTATGGGGTCTATAGGGATCTATGGGGTCAATAGTGTTCTATGGGATCTATGGGGTCTATGGCGTCTATGGGGTCTACAGGGATCTATGGGGGTCTGTGGGGTCTATGGGTTCTATAGGGATCTATGGGGTCTATGGGGATCCCTGGGGTCTATAGGGGTCTATAGGGATCTATGGGCTCTATGGGCTCCATAGAGGTCTATGGGGATCTATGAGCTCCATAGGGGTCTATGGGGATCTATGGGGTCTATAGTGATCTATGGGGTCTATGGGGTCTATAGGGATGTATGGGGTCTATGGGGTCTATAGGGATGTATGGGGTCTATGGGGTCTATAAGGATCTATAGGGGTCTGTGGGGTCTATAGGGGTCTATGGGGATCTATGGGGTCTATAGGGATCTATGGGGTCTATGGGGTCTATAGGGATCTATGGGGTCTTTGGGGTCTATAGGGATCTATGGGGTCTATGGGGTCTATAGGGATCTATGGGGTCTATGGGGTCTATAGTGATCTATGGGGTCTATGGGGTCTATAGTGATCTATGGGGCTATGGGGTCTATAGTGATCTATGGGGTCTATGGGGTCTATAGTGATCTATGGGGTCTATGGGGTCTATAGGGGTCTATGGGGCCTATGGGGTCTATAGTGATCTATGGGGTCTATGGGTTCTATAGGGATCTATGGGGTTTATGGGGTCTATAGGGATCTATGGAGTCTATGGGGTCTACAGGGGTCTATAGGGATCTATGGGGTCTATGGGGTCTATAGGGGTCTATGGGGTTCTGTGGGGATCTGTTGGGGTCTATAGGGTCTATAGGGATCTATGGGGTCTATAGGGATCTATGGGGTCTATGGGGTCTATAGGGATCTATGGGGTCTTTGGGGTCTATAGGGATCTATGGGGTCTATGGGGTCTATAGGGATCTATGGGGTCTATGGGGTCTATAGTGATCTATGGGGCTATGGGGTCTATAGGGATCTATGGAGTCTATGGGGTCTATAGTGATCTATGGGGTCTATGGGGTCTATAGTGATCTATGGGGTCTATGGGGTCTATAGTGATCTATGGGGCTATGGGGTCTATAGTGATCTATGGGGTCTATGGGGTCTATAGTGATCTATGGGGTCTATGGGGTCTATAGGGGTCTATGGGGCCTATGGGGTCTATAGTGATCTATGGGGTCTATAGGGATCTATGGGGTCTATGGGGTCTATGGGGTCTATAGGGATCTATGGGGTCTATGTGGTCTATGGGGCCTATGGGGTCTATAGTGATCTATGGGGTCTATGGGGTCTATAGGGATCTATGGGGTCTATAGTGAACTATGGGGTCTATGGGGTCTATGGGGTCTATGGGGTCTATAGGGATGTATGGGGTCTATGGGGTCTAGAAGGATCTATAGGGGTCTATGGGGTCTATATGGGTCTATAGGGATGTATGGGGTCTATGGGGTCTATAAGGATCTATAGGGGTCTATGGGGTCTATGGGGTCTATAAGGATCTATAGGGGTCTATGTGGTCTATGGGGATCTATGGGGTCTATAGGGATCTATGGATTCTGTGGGGTCTATGGGGTCTATAGGGATCTATGGAGTCTATGGGGTCTACAGGGGTCTATAGGGATCTATGGGGTCTATGGGTTCTATAGGGATCTATGGGGTCTATGGGGTCTATAGGGATCTATGGGGTCTATGGGGTCTATAGTGATCTATGGGGTCTATGGGGTCTATAGGGATCTATGGGGTCTATGGGGTCTATAGGGATCTATGGAGTCTATGGGTTCTATAGGGATCTATGGGTTCTATGGGGTCTATGGGGTCTATAGGGATGTATGGGGTCTATGGGGTCTATAAGGATCTATAGGGGTCTATGGGGTCTATGGGGTCTATGGGGTCTATGGGGATGTATGGGGTCTATGGGGTCTATAAGGATCTATAGGGGTCTATGGGGTCTATGGGGATGTATGGGGTCTATGGGGTCTATAAGGATCTATAGGGGTCTATGGGGTCTATATGGGTCTATAGGGATGTATGGGGTCTATGGGGTCTATAAGGATCTATAGGGGTCTATGGGGTCTATAAGGATCTATAAGGATCTATAGGGGTCTATGGGGTCTATAGTGATCTATGGGGTCTATGGGGTCTATAGGGATCTATGGAGTCTATGGGTTCTATAGGGATCTATGGGGTCTATGGGGTCTATGGGTTCTATAGGGATCTATGGGGTCTATGGGGTCTATGGGGTCTATAGGGATCTATGGGGTCTATGGGGTCTATAGGGATCTATGGGGTCTATGGGGTCTATAGTGATCTATGGGGTCTATGGGGTCTATAGGGATGTATGGGGTCTATGGGGTCTATAAGGATCTATAGGGGTCTATGGGGTCTATGGGGTCTATATGGGTCTATGGGGATGTATGGGGTCTATGGGGTCTATAAGGATCTATAGGGGTCTATGGGGTCTATGGGGTCTATGGGGTCTATGGGGTCTATGGGGTCTATGGGGATGTATGGGGTCTATGGGGTCTATAAGGATCTATAGGGGTCTATGGGGTCTATGGGGTCTATGGGGTCTATGGGGTCTATGGGGGTCTATGGGGATGTATGGGGTCTATGGGGTCTATAAGGATCTATAGGGGTCTATGGGGTCTATGGGGTCTATGGGGTCTATGGGGTCTATGGGGATGTATGGGGTCTATGGGGTCTATAAGGATCTATAGGGGTCTATGGGGTCTATGGGGTCTATGGGGTCTATAGGGATGTATGGGGTCTATGGGGTCTATAAGGATCTATAGGGGTCTATGGGGTCTATATGGGTCTATAGGGATGTATGGGGTCTATGGGGTCTATAAGGATCTATGGGGTCTATGGGGTCTATAAGGATCTATAAGGATCTATAGGGGTCTATGGGGTCTATAGTGATCTATGGGGTCTATGGGGTCTATAGGGATCTATGGAGTCTATGGGTTCTATAGGGATCTATGGGGTCTATGGGGTCTATGGGGTCTATAGGGATCTATGGGGTCTATGGGGTCTACGGGGCCTATGGGGTCTATAGTGATCTATGGGGTCTATGGGGTCTATAGGGATCTATGGGGTCTATGGGTTCTATAGGGATCTATGGGGTCTATGGGGTCTATAGGGATCTATGGGGTCTATAGGGTCTATAGGGATCTATGGGGTCTATGGGGTCTATAGTGATCTATGGGGTCTATGGGGTCTATGGGGCCTATAGGGATCTATGGTGTCTATGGGGTCTATGGGGATCTATGGGGTCTATGGGGATCTATGGGGTCTATAGGGATCTATGGTGTCTATGGGGTCTATAGGGCTCTATGGGGTTCTGTGGGGATCTATTGGGGTCTATAGTGTCTATAGGGATCTATGGGGTCTATAGGGATCTATGGGGTTCCTATAGGATCTCAGCACCCCCCATGTCCCCCCATCTCCCCCCCCTCCCCCCCCCGAGGCGTTACCTCTGCACACGGCCTCAGGGAGCACCCATGGGTGCTGCACACGCCCCATAAGTGCCGGGTGCAGCCGTGGGGGACATTGACCCCCCCCTTATCAACCCCCACCCCATAAAGACCCCACCCATGTGATATCAGTGTGAACATTGACCCCAGAGATGAGATAGGGACGGGCATAGGGGGCACCCATGGGTGCTATGGGCCATAGGGTGCCATTAGGATCCATAGGGTGCCATTAGGGTCTATGGGGACCCATAGGGTTCCATTAGTCTCCCCAGGGCCCCATAGGGTGCCATAGGGCCCCATACGGTCCCATAGGGTGCCATAGGGTGCCATAGGGTCCCATAGGGCCCCATAGGGTGCCATAGGGTGCCATAGGGTCCCATAGGGTGCCATTGGGTGCCATAGGGTCCCATAGGGTGCCATTGGGTGCCATAGGGAACCATAGAGACCCATAGGGTGCTAAAGGGTGCCATAGGGTCCCATAGGGTCCCATAGGGTCCCATAGGGTGCCATAGGGTGCTATAGGGTCCCATAGGGTCCCATAGGGTGCCATAGGGTGCTATAGGGTGCCATGGGGTCTGCAGGGATCTATGGGGTCTGCAGGGATCTATGGGGGTCTGTGGGGTCTATGGGTTCTATAGGGATCTATGGGGTCTATGGGGATCCCTGGGGTCTATAGGGGTCTATAGGGATCTATGGGTTCTATGGGCTCCATAGGGGTCTATGGGGATCTATGGGGTCTATGGGGTCTATAGGGATCTATGGGGTCTATAGGGATCTATGGGGTCTATGGGGATCCCTGGGGTCTATAGGGGTCTATAGGGATCTATGGGCTCTATGGGCTCCATAGGGGTCTATGGGGATCTATGAGCTCCATAGGGGTCTATGGGGATCTATGGGGTCTATAGTGATCTATGGGGTCTATGGGGTCTATAGGGATGTATGGGGTCTATGGGGTCTATGGGGCCTATGGGGTCTATAGTGATCTATGGGGTCTATGGGGTCTATAGGGATCTATGGGGTCTATGGGGTCTATAGTGATCTATGGGGCTATGGGGTCTATAGGGATCTATGGAGTCTATGGGGTCTATAGTGATCTATGGGGTCTATGGGGTCTATAGTGATCTATGGGGTCTATGGGGTCTATAGGGATCTATGGGGTCTATGGGGTCTATAGGGATCTATGGGGTCTATGGGGTTCTATAGGGTCTATGCTGATATGTGGGGATCTATTGGGGTCTATAGGGTTTATGGGGTCTATAGGGACCTATGGAGTCTATGGGGTCTACAGGGGTCTATAGGGATCTATGGGGTCTATAGGGATCTATGGGGTCTATGGGGTCTATAGGGGTCTATGGGGTTCTGTGGGGATCTGTTGGGGTCTATAGGGTCTATAGGGATCTATGGGGTCTATAGGGATCTATGGGGTCTATGGGGTCTATGGGGCCTATGGGGTCTATAGTGATCTATGGGGTCTATGGGGTCTATAGGGATCTATGGGGTCTATGGGGTCTATAGTGATCTATGGGGTCTATGGGGTCTATAGTGATCTATGGGGTCTATGGGGTCTATAGGGATCTATGGAGTCTATGGGTTCTATAGGGATCTATGGGGTCTATGGGGTCTATGGAGTCTATAGGGATGTATGGGGTCTATGGGATCTATAAGGATCTATAGGGGTCTATGGGGTCTATGGGGTCTATGGGGTCTATAGGGATGTATGGGGTCTATGGGGTCTATAAGGATCTATAGGGGTCTATGGGGTCTATGGGGTCTATAGGGATGTATGGGGTCTATGGGGTCTATAAGGATCTATAGGGGTCTATGGGGTCTATGGGGTCTATAGGGATGTATGGGGTCTATGGGGTCTATAAGGATCTATAGGGGTCTATGGGGTCTATAAGGATCTATAAGGATCTATAGGGGTCTATGGGGTCTATAGGGATCTATGGGGTCTATGGGGCCTATGGGGTCTATAGTGATCTATGGGGTCTATGGGGTCTATAGGGATCTATGGGGTCTATGGGGTCTATGGGGTCTATAGGGATGTATGGGGTCTATGGGGCCTATGGGGTCTATAGTGATCTATGGGGTCTATGGGGTCTATAGGGATCTATGGGGTCTATGGGTTCTATGGGGTCTATGGGGTCTATAGGGATGTATGGGGTCTATGGGGTCTATAAGGATCTATAGGGGTCTATGGGGTCTATATGGGTCTATAGGGATGTATGGGGTCTATGGGGTCTATAAGGATCTATGGGGTCTATGGGGTCTATAAGGATCTATAAGGATCTATAGGGGTCTATGGGGTCTATAGTGATCTATGGGGTCTATGGGGTCTATAGGGATCTATGGAGTCTATGGGTTCTATAGGGATCTATGGGGTCTATGGGGTCTATGGGGTCTATAGGGATCTATGGGGTCTATGGGTTCTATAGGGATCTATGGGGTCTATGGGGTCTATAGGGATCTATGGGGTCTATAGGGTCTATAGGGATCTATGGGGTCTATGGGGTCTATAGTGATCTATGGGGTCTATGGGGTCTATGGGGCCTATAGGGATCTATGGTGTCTATGGGGTCTATGGGGATCTATGGGGTCTATGGGGATCTATGGGGTCTATAGGGATCTATGGGGTCTATGGGGTCTATGGGGCCTATGGGGTCTATAGTGATCTATGGGATCTTTGGGGTCTATAGTGATCTATGGGGTCTATGGGTTCTATAGGGATCTATGGGGTCTATGGGGTCTATAGTGATCTATGGGGTCTATAGGGTCTATAGGGATCTATGGTGTCTATGGGTTCTATAGGGATCTATGGGTTCTATGGGGTCTATGGGGTCTATAGGGATGTATGGGGTCTATGGGGTATATGGGGTCTATGGGGTCTATAGTGATCTATGGGGTCTATGGGGTCTATGGGGCCTATAGGGATCTATGGTGTCTATGGGGTCTATAGGGCTCTATGGGGTTCTGTGGGGATCTATTGGGGTCTATAGTGTCTATAGGGATCTATGGGGTCTATAGGGATCTATGGGGTTCCTATAGGATCTCAGCACCCCCCATGTCCCCCCATCTCCCCCCCCTCCCCCCCCCGAGGCGTTACCTCTGCACACGGCCTCAGGGAGCACCCATGGGTGCTGCACACGCCCCATAAGTGCCGGGTGCAGCCGTGGGGGACATTGACCCCCCCCTTATCAACCCCCACCCCATAAAGACCCCACCCATGTGATATCAGTGTGAACATTGACCCCATAGATGAGATAGGGACGGGCATAGGGGGCACCCATGGGTGCTATGGGCCATAGGGTGCCATTAGGATCCATAGGGTGCCATTAGGGTCTATGGGGACCCATAGGGTTCCATTAGTCTCCACAGGGCCCCATAGGGTGCCATAGGGCCCCATACGGTCCCATAGGGTGCCATAGGGTGCCATAGGGTCCCATAGGGTCCATAGGGTGCCATAGGGTGCCATAGGGTCCCATAGGGTGCCATTGGGTGCCATAGGGTGCCATTGGGTGCCATAGGGTCCCATAGGGTGCCATAGGGTCCCATAGGGCCCCATAGGGTGCCATAGGGTGCCATAGGGTCCCATAGGGTGCCATAGGGTGCCATAGGGTCCCATAGGGTGCCATAGGGTCCCATAGGGTGCCATTGGGTGCCATAGGGAACCATAGAGACCCATAGGGTGCTAAAGGGTGCCATAGGGTCCCATAGGGTCCCATAGGGTCCCATAGGGTGCCATAGGGTGCTATAGGGTCCCATAGGGTCCCATAGGGTGCCATAGGGTCCCATAGTGTGCCATAGGGTCCCATAGGGGGCCATAGGGTGCCATAGGGTCCCATAGGGTGCCATAGGGCCCCATAGGGTGCCATAGGGTGCCATAGGGTCCCATAGGGTGCCATAGGGTCCCATAAGGAGCCATAGGGTCCCATAGGGTGCCATAGGGTGCCATAGGGTGCCATAGGGTGTCATAGGGACACATAGGGACCCTTGAGGTGCCATAGGGTGCCATAGGGTCCCATAGGGTGCCATAGGGTCCCATAGGGTGCCATAGGGTGCCATAGGGTCCCATAGGGTCCATAGGGTGCCATAGGGTGCCATAGGGTCCCATAGGGACCCATAGGGTGCCATAGGGTGCCATACGGTCCCATAGGGTGCCATAGGGTGCCATAGGGTGCCATACGGTCCCATAGGGTGCCATAGGGTGCCATAGGGTGCCATAGGGTGCTATAGGGTGCCATAGGGTGCCATAGGGTGCCATAGGGTCCCATAGGGGGCCATAGGGTGCCATAGGGTGCCATAGGGTCCCATAGGGTCCCATAGGGCCCCAGAGGGTGCCATAGGGTGCTATAGGGTCCCATAGGGTGCCATTGGGTGCCATAGGGTGCCATAGGGTCCATAGGGTGCCATAGGGTGCCATAGGGTCCCATAGGGTGCCATAGGGTGCCATAGGGTCCCATAGGGTCCATAGGGTCCCATAGGGTGCCATAGGGTCCCATAGGGTCCCATAGGGTGCCATAGGGTGCTATAGGGTCCCATAGGGTGCCATAGGGGGCCATAGGTTCCCATAGGGTCCCATAGGGTGCTATAGGGTGCCATAGGGTCCCATAGGGTGCGATAGGGTCCCATAGGGTCCCATAAGGTGCCATAGGGTGCCATAGGGTGCCATAGGGTGCCATAGGTTGCCATAGGGACCCATAGGGTGCCATAGGGTGCCATAGGGTGCCATAGGGTCCCATAGGGTGCCATAGGCTCCCATAGGGTCCCATAGGGTGCCATAGGGTCCCATAGGGTGCCATAGGCTCCCATAGGGTCCCATAGGATGCCATTAGGACACGCCCCATAAGTGCCGGCTGCAGCCATGGGGGACATTGACCACCCCCTTATCAACCCCCACCCCATAAAGACCCCACCCATGTGATATCAGTGTGAACATTGACCCCATAGATGAGATAGGGACGGGCATAGGGGGCACCCATGGGTGCTATGGGCCATAGGGTGCCATTAGGATCCATAGGGTGCCATTAGGGTCTATGGGGACCCATAGGGTTCCATTAGTCTCCCCAGGGCCCCATAGGGTGCCATAGGGCCCCATACGGTCCCATAGGGTGCCATAGGGTGCCATAGGGTGCCATAGGGTCCCATAGGGTCCCATAGGGTGCCATAGGGTGCCATAGGGTCCCATAGGGTGCCATAGGGTGCCATAGGGTGCCATACGGTCCCATAGGGTGCCATAGGGTGCCATAGGGTGCCATAGGGTGCTATAGGGTCCCATAGGGTGCCATAGGGTGCCATAGGGTCCCATAGGGGGCCATAGGGTGCCATAGGGTCCCATAGGGTGCCATAGGGTCCCATAGGTTCCCATAGGGTGCCATAGGGTGCCATAGGGTCCCATAGGGTCCCATAGGGTGCCATAGGGTGCTATAGGGTCCCATAGGGTCCCATAGGGTGCCATAGGGTCCCATAGTGTGCCATAGGGTCCCATAGGGGGCCATAGGGTGCCATAGGGTCCCATAGGGTGCCATAGGGCCCCATAGGGTGCCATAGGGTGCCATAGGGTCCCATAGGGTGCCATAGGGTCCCATAAGGAGCCATAGGGTCCCATAGGGTGCCATAGGGTGCCATAGGGTGCCATAGGGTGTCATAGGGACACATAGGGACCCTTGAGGTGCCATAGGGTGCCATAGGGTCCCATAGGGTGCCATAGGGTCCCATAGGGTGCCATAGGGTGCCATAGGGTCCCATAGGGTCCATAGGGTGCCATAGGGTGCCATAGGGTCCCATAGGGACCCATAGGGTGCCATAGGGTGCCATACGGTCCCATAGGGTGCCATAGGGTGCCATAGGGTGCCATACGGTCCCATAGGGTGCCATAGGGTGCCATAGGGTGCCATAGGGTGCTATAGGGTGCCATAGGGTGCCATAGGGTGCCATAGGGTCCCATAGGGGGCCATAGGGTGCCATAGGGTGCCATAGGGTCCCATAGGGTCCCATAGGGCCCCAGAGGGTGCCATAGGGTGCTATAGGGTCCCATAGGGTGCCATTGGGTGCCATAGGGTGCCATAGGGTCCATAGGGTGCCATAGGGTGCCATAGGGTCCCATAGGGTGCCATAGGGTGCCATAGGGTCCCATAGGGTCCATAGGGTGCCATAGGGTGCCATAGGGTCCCATAGGGTCCCATAGGGTGCCATAGGGTGCTATAGGGTCCCATAGGGTGCCATAGGGGGCCATAGGTTCCCATAGGGTCCCATAGGGTGCTATAGGGTGCCATAGGGTCCCATAGGGTGCGATAGGGTCCCATAGGGTCCCATAAGGTGCCATAGGGTGCCATAGGGTGCCATAGGGTGCCATAGGTTGCCATAGGGACCCATAGGGTGCCATAGGGTGCCATAGGGTGCCATAGGGTCCCATAGGGTGCCATAGGCTCCCATAGGGTCCCATAGGGTGCCATAGGGTCCCATAGGGTGCCATAGGCTCCCATAGGGTCCCATAGGATGCCATTAGGACACGCCCCATAAGTGCCGGCTGCAGCCATGGGGGACATTGACCACCCCCTTATCAACCCCCACCCCATAAAGACCCCACCCATGTGATATCAGTGTGAACATTGACCCCATAGATGAGATAGGGACGGGCATAGGGGGCACCCATGGGTGCTATGGGCCATAGGGTGCCATTAGGATCCATAGGGTGCCATTAGGGTCTATGGGGACCCATAGGGTTCCATTAGTCTCCCCAGGGCCCCATAGGGTGCCATAGGGCCCCATACGGTCCCATAGGGTGCCATAGGGTGCCATAGGGTGCCATAGGGTCCCATAGGGTCCCATAGGGTGCCATAGGGTGCCATAGGGTCCCATAGGGTGCCATAGGGTGCCATAGGGTGCCATACGGTCCCATAGGGTGCCATAGGGTGCCATAGGGTGCCATAGGGTGCTATAGGGTCCCATAGGGTGCCATAGGGTGCCATAGGGTCCCATAGGGGGCCATAGGGTGCCATAGGGTCCCATAGGGTGCCATAGGGTCCCATAGGTTCCCATAGGGTGCCATAGGGTGCCATAGGGTCCCATAGGGTGCCATTGGGTGCCATAGGGTGCCATACGGTCCCATAGGGTGCCATAGGGTGCCATAGGGCCCCATAGGGTCCCATAGGGTGCCATAGGGTGCCATACGGTCCCATAGGGTGCCATAGGGTGCCATAGGGCCCCATAGGGTGCCATAGAGTGCCATAGGGTCCCATAGGGTGCCATAGGGTGCCATAGGGTGCCATACGGTCCCATAGGGTGCCATAGGGTGCCATAGGGTGCCATAGGGTGCTATAGGGTCCCATAGGGTGCCATAGGGTCCCATAGGGGGCCATAGGGTGCCATAGGGTGCCATAGGGTCCCATAGGGTGCCATAGGGTGCCATAGGGTCCCATAGGGTGCCATAGGGTCCCATAGGGTGCCATAGGGTGCCATAGGGTCCCATAGGGTCTCATAGGGTCCCATAGGGTGCCATAGAGTCCCATAGGGTCCCATAGGGTGCCATAGGGTGCCATAGGGTCCCATAGGGTGCCATAGGGTGCCATAGGGCCCCATAGGGTGCCATAGAGTGCCATAGGGTCCCATAGGGTGCCATAGGGTGCCATAGGGTGCCATAGGGTCCCATAGGGTCCCATAGGGTGCTATAGGGTGCCATAGGGTGCCATAGAGTGCCATACGGTCCCATAGGGTGCCATAGGGTGCCATAGGGCCCCATAGGGTACCATAGGGTGCCATAGGTTCCCATAGGGTGCCATAGGGTCCCATAGGGCCCCATAGGGTGCCATAGGGTGCTATAGGGTCCCATAGGGTGCCATAGGGTGCCATAGGGTCCCATAGGGTGCCATAGGGTCCCACAGGTTGCCATAGGGTGCCATAGGGTGCCATAGGGTGCCATAGGGTCTCATAGGGTGCCATAGGGTGCCATAGGGACCCATAGGGTGCCATAGGGTGCCATAGGGTCCCATAGGGTGCCATAGGGTGCCATAGGGCCCCATAGGGTGCCATAGAGTGCCATAGGGTCCCATAGGGTGCCATAGGGTGCCATAGGGTGCCATACGGTCCCATAGGGTGCCATAGGGTGCCATAGGGTGCCATAGGGTGCTATAGGGTCCCATAGGGTGCCATAGGGTCCCATAGGGGGCCATAGGGTGCCATAGGGTGCCATAGGGTCCCATAGGGTGCCATAGGGTGCCATAGGGTCCCATAGGGTGCCATAGGGTCCCATAGGGTGCCATAGGGTGCCATAGGGTCCCATAGGGTCTCATAGGGTCCCATAGGGTGCCATAGAGTCCCATAGGGTCCCATAGGGTGCCATAGGGTGCCATAGGGTCCCATAGGGTGCCATAGAGTGCCATAGGGTCCCATAGGGTGCCATAGGGTGCCATAGGGTGCCATAGGGTCCCATAGGGTCCCATAGGGTGCTATAGGGTGCCATAGGGTGCCATAGAGTGCCATACGGTCCCATAGGGTGCCATAGGGTGCCATAGGGCCCCATAGGGTGCCATAGAGTGCCATAGGGTCCCATAGGGTGCCATAGGGTGCCATAGGGTGCCATAGGGTCCCATAGGGTACCATAGGGTGCCATAGGTTCCCATAGGGTGCCATAGGGTCCCATAGGGCCCCATAGGGTGCCATAGGGTGCTATAGGGTCCCATAGGGTCCCATAGGGTGCCATAGGGTGCCATAGGGTCCCATAGGGTGCCATAGGGTGCCATAGGGCCCCATAGGGTGCCATAGAGTGCCATAGGGTCCCATAGGGTGCCATAGGGTGCCATAGGGTGCCATAGGGTCCCATAGGGTCCCATAGGGTGCTATAGGGTGCCATAGGGTGCCATAGAGTGCCATACAGTCCCATAGGGTGCCATAGGGTGCCATAGGGCCCCATAGGGTGCCATAGAGTGCCATAGGGTCCCATAGGGTGCCATAGGGTGCCATAGGGTGCCATAGGGTCCCATAGGGTACCATAGGGTGCCATAGGTTCCCATAGGGTGCCATAGGGTCCCATAGGGCCCCATAGGGTGCCATAGGGTGCCATAGGGTCCCATAGGGTCCCATAGGGTGCCATAGGGTGCCATAGGGTCCCATAGGGTGCCATAGGGTCCCACAGGTTGCCATAGGGTGCCATAGGGTGCCATAGGGTGCCATAGGGTCCCATAGGGTGCCATAGGGTGCCATAGGGACCCATAGGGTGCCATAGGGTGCCATAGGGTCCCATAGGGTGCCATAGGGTGCCATAGGGTCCCATAGGCTGCCATAGGGTGTTATTGGGTCCCACAGGGTGCCATAGGGTGCCATAGGGTGCCATAGGGTCCCATAGGGTGCCATTGGGTGCCATAGGGTGCCATAGGGTCCCATAGGGTCCCATAGAGTGCCATAGGGTGCCATAGGGTGCCATAGGGTCCCATAGGGTCCCATAGGGTGCCATAGGGTGCCATAGGGTGCCATAGGGTCCCATAGGGTCCCATAGAGTGCCATAGGGTGCCATAGGGTGCCATAGGGTCCCATAGGGTCCCATAGGGTGCCATAGGGTGCCATAGGGTGACATACAGTCCCATAGGGTCCCATAGGGTCCCATAGGGTGCCATAGGGTCCCATAGGGTCCCATAGGGTGCCATAGGGTGCTATAGGATGCCATTAGGACACGCCCCATAAGTGCCGGGTGCAGCCGTGGGGGACATTGACCCCCCCCCTTATCAACCCCCACCCCATAAAGACCCCACCCATGTGATATCAGTGTGAACATTGACCCCATAGATGAGATAAGGGATGGCCCCATTGATCCCTATGGGATCACCCCACATCTATGGGTCCCAACCCCACCCATGGGTGCCCCATTCATCCCTATGGGACCCCCCCCACCCCATAAGTGCCCCATTGATCCCTATGGGATCACCCCACATCTATGGGTCCCACCCCATAAGTGCCCCATTGATCCCTATGGGGTCACCCCACATCTATGGGTCCCACCCCACCCATGGGTGTCCCATTGATCCCTATGGGACCCCCTCCACCCCATAAGTGCCCCATTCATCCCTATGGGAGTCACCCAGCCCCATAGATGCCCCATTGATCCCTATGGGACTCACCCCAACCCCTTAAGTGCCCCATTAATCCCTATGGGGTCACCCCACATCTATGGGTCCCACCCCACCCCATAAGTGCCCCATTGATCCCTATGGGATCACCCCACATCTATGGGTCCCACCCCATAAGTGCCCCATTGATCCCTATGGGGTCACCCCACATCTATGGGTTCCACCCCACCCATGGGTGCCCCATTAATCCCTATGGGACCCCCTCCACCCCATAAGTGCCCCATTCATCCCTATGGGAGTCACCCAGCCCCATAGATGCCCCATTGATCCCTATGGGACTCACCCCCACCCCATAAGTGCCCCATTCATCCCTATGGGGTCACCCCACATCTATGGGTCCCACCCCACCCCATAAGTGCCCCATTGATCCCTATGGGGTCACCCCACATCTATGGGTCCCACCCCACCCATGGGTGCCCTATTAATCCCTATGGGACTCACCCCACCCCATAAGTGCCCCATTGATCCCTATGGGGTCACCCCACATCTATGGGTCCCACCCCCACCCATGGGTGCCCTATTAATCCCTATGGGGTCACCCCACCCCATAAGTGCCCCATTCATCCCTATGGGGTCACCCCATATCTATGGGTCCCACCCCACCCATGGGTGCCCCATTAATCCCTATGGGACTCACCCCACCCCATAAGTGCCCCATTCATCCCTATGGGATCACCCCACATCTATGGGTCCCACCCCACCCCATAAGTGCCCCATTGATCCCTATGGGATCACCCCACATCTATGGGTCCCACCCCACCCATGGGTGCCCCATTCATCCCTATGGGACCCCCCCCACCCCATAAGTGCCCCATTCATCCCTATGGGAGTCACCCAGCCCCATAGATGCCCCATTGATCCCTATGGGACTCACCACCACCCCATAAGTGCCCCATTGATCCCTATGGGGTCACCCCACATCTATGGGTCCCAACCCCACCCATGGGTGCCCCATTGATCCCTATGGGACCCCCTCCACCCCATAAGTGCCCCATTCATCCCTATGGGAGTCACCCAGCCCCATAGATGCCCCATTGATCCCTATGGGACTCACCCCAACCCCTTAAGTGCCCCATTCATCCCTATGGGGTCACCCCACATCTATGGGTCCCACCCCACCCATGGGTGCCCCATTGATCCCTATGGGGTCACCCCACCCCATAAGTGCCCCATTGATCCCTATGGGGTCACCCCACATCTATGGGTCCCACCCCCACCCATGGGTGCCCTATTAATCCCTATGGGGTCACCCCACCCCATAAGTGTCCCATTGATCCCTATGGGATCACCCCACATCTATGGGTCCCACCCCATAAGTGCCCCATTGATCCCTATGGGGTCACCCCACATCTATGGGTCCCACCCCCACCCATGGGTGCCCCATTGATCCCTATGGGACCCCCCCACCCCATAAGTGCCCCATTCATCCCTATGGGAGTCACCCAGCCCCATAGATGCCCCATTGATCCCTAGGGGACTCACCCCAACCCCTTAAGTGCCCCATTCATCCCTATGGGGTCACCCCACCCCATAAGTGTCCCATTGATCCCTATGGGATCACCCCACATCTATGGGTCCCACCCCACCCATAAGTGCCCCATTCATCCCTATGGGGTCACCCCACATCTATGGGTCCCACCCCATAAGTGCCCCATTGATCCCTATGGGGTCACCCCACATCTATGGGTCCCACCCCACCCATGGGTGCCCCATTCATCCCTATGGGACCCCCCCCACCCCATAAGTGCCCCATTGATCCCTATGGGGTCACCCCACATCTATGGGTCCCCCCCCCACCCCATAAGTGCCCCATTGATCCCTATGGGGTCACCCCACCCCATAAGTGCGCCATTCATCCCTATGGGAGTCACCAGCCCCATAGATGCCCCATTCATCCCTATGGGGTCACCCCACCCCATAAGTGCCCCATTAATCCCTATGGGATCACCCCACATCTATGGGTCCCACCCCACCCATGGGTGCCCCATTAATCCCTATAGGACCCCCCCACCCCATAAGTGCCCCATTAATCCCTATGGGGTCACCCCACATCTATGGGTCCCAACCCCACCCCATAAGTGCCCCATTAATCCCTATGGGGTCACCCCACATCTATGGGTCCCAACCCCACCCCATAAGTGCCCCATTCATCCCTATGGGGTCACCCCACATCTATGGGTCCCACCCCACCCCATAAGTGCCCCATTGATCCCTATGGGGTCACCCCACATCTATGGGTCCCACCCCCACCCATGGGTGCCCCATTGATCCCTATGGGGTCACCCCACCCCATAAGTGCCCCATTGATCCCTATGGGGTCACCCCACATCTATGGGTCCCACCCCCACCCTATAGAAGCCCATTCACCTTTGGGTGCTCACTCTTCCTTATGGGCCCCATTAATGGGTGGGGACACCCATGGGTGCCTCCCAGGGGCCCCATAGTGTGTAAATAGGGAACTATAGGATCCTATTTAGGGACGTGGGGCCATATATGGGATCCTATATGGGGATATAGGGTCCTATATGGGATCCTATATGGGGACATGGGGTCCTATATGGGATCCTATATGGGGACATGGGGTCCTATATGGGATCCTATATGGGGACATGGGGTCCTATATGGGATCCTATATGGGGATATAGGGTCCTATATGGGATCCTATATGGGGACATGGGGTCCTATATGGGATCCTATATGGGGACATGGGGTCCTATATGGGATCCTATATGGGGACATGGGGTCTTGGGGTCGTATATGGGGCCATGGGGTCATATATGGGGTCCAATATGGGGCTATGGGGTCATATATGGGGTCATGGGGTCCTATATGGGATCCTATATGGGGACATGGGGTTCTATATGGGATCCTATATGGGGACATGGGGTTCTATATGGGATCCTATATGGGGACACGGGGTTCTATATGGGATCCTATATGGGGACATGGGGTCCTATATGGGATCCTATATGGGGACATGGGGTCCTATATGGGATCCTATATGGGGACATGGGGTCTTGGGGTCGTATATGGGGCCATGGGGTCATATATGGGGTCCAATATGGGGCTATGGGGTCATATATGGGGTCATGGGGTCCTATATGGGATCCTATATGGGGACATGGGGTTCTATATGGGATCCTATATGGGGACATGGGGTCCTATATGGGATCCTATATGGGGACACGGGGTTCTATATGGGATCCTATATGGGGACATGGGGTTCTATATGGGATCCTATATGGGGACATGGGGTCTTGGGGTCGTATATGGGGTCATGGGGTCCTATATGGGATCCTATATGGGGATATAGGGTCCTAGATGGGATCCTATATGGGGCCATGGGGCCATATGTGGGATCCTATATGGGGCCATGGAGTCCTATATGGGGTCATATATGGGGCCATGGGGTCCTATATGAGATCCTATATTGGATATGGGGTCCTATATGGGATATGGGGTCATATATGGGGTCATGGGGTCATATATGGGGTCCAATATGGGGCTATGGGGTCATATATGGGGTCATGGGGTCCTATATGGGATCCTATATGGGGACATGGGACCATATATGGGATCCTATATGGGGACATGGGGTCCTATATGGGATCCTATATGGGGATATGGGGTCCTGCATGGGTTCCTATATGGGTTATAGGGTCCTATATGGGATCCTATAGGACCCATATGGGGTCCTATATGGGGCTTTTAGGTCCTATATGGGGACATGGGGTCTTGGGGTCGTATATGGGGCATATATGGGGTCCTATATGGGATCCTATATGGGGATATGGGGCCCTATATGGGGACATGGGTTCCTATATAGGATCCTATATGGGGATATGGGGTTCTATATGGGATCCTATATGGGGTCCTATATGGGATCCTATATGGGGACATGGGGTCCTATATGGGATCCTATATGGGGACATGGGGTTCTATATGGGATCCTATATGGGGTCCTATATGGGATCCTATATGGGGACATGGGGTTCTATATGGGATCCTATATGGGGACATGGGGTTCTATATGGGATCCTATATGGGGTCCTATATGGGATCCTATATGGGGACATGGGGTCCTATATGGGATCCTATATGGGGACATGGGGTTCTATATGGGATCCTATATGGGGTCCTATATGGGATCCTATATGGGGACATGGGGTTCTATATGGGATCCTATATGGGGTCCTATATGGGATCCTATATGGGGACATGGGGTTCTATATGGGATCCTATATGGGGACATGGGGTTCTATATGGGATCCTATATGGGGACATGGGGTTCTATATGGGATCCTATATGGGGACATGGGGTTCTATATGGGATCCTATATGGGGACATGGGGTCCTATATGGGATCCTATATGGGGACATGGGGTTCTATATGGGATCCTATATGGGGACATGGGGTTCTATATGGGATCCTATATGGGGACATGGGGTTCTATATGGGATCCTATATGGGGACATGAGGTCCTATATGGGATCCTATATGGGGATATAGGGTTCTATATGGGATCCTATATGGGGACATGGGGTTCTATATGGGATCCTATATGGGGACATGGGGTTCTATATGGGATCCTATATGGGGACATGGGGTCCTATATGGGATCCTATATGGGGACATGGGGTTCTATATGGGATCCTATATGGGGTCCTATATGGGATCCTATATGGGGTTCTATATGGGATCCTATATGGGGACATGGGGTTCTATATGGGATCCTATATGGGGACATGGGGTTCTATATGGGATCCTATATGGGGTCCTATATGGGATCCTATATGGGGACATGGGGTCCTATATGGGATCCTATATGGGGACATGGGGTTCTATATGGGATCCTATATGGGGACATGGGGTTCTATATGGGATCCTATATGGGGTCCTATATGGGATCCTATATGGGGACATGGGGTCCTATATGGGATCCTATATGGGGACATGGGGTTCTATATGGGATCCTATATGGGGACATGGGGTTCTATATGGGATCCTATATGGGGACATGGGGTTCTATATGGGATCCTATATGGGGACATGGGGTTCTATATGGGATCCTATATGGGGACATGGGGTCCTATATGGGATCCTATATGGGGACATGGGGTTCTATATGGGATCCTATATGGGGACATGGGGTTCTATATGGGATCCTATATGGGGATATAGGGTCCTATATGGGATCCTATACGGGGACATGGGGTCCTATATGGGATCCTATATGGGGACATGGGGTCCTATATGGGATCCTATATGGGGATATGGGGTCCTATATGGGATCCTATATGGGGATATGGGGTTCTATATGGGATCCTATATGGGGACATGGGGTTCTATATGGGATCCTATATGGGGATATAGGGTCCTATATGGGATCCTATATGGGGACATGGGGTCCTATATGGGATCCTATATGGGGATATAGGGTCCTATATGGGATCCTATATGGGGACATGGGGTCTTGGGGTCGTATATGGGGCCATGGGGTCATATATGGGGTCCAATATGGGGCTATGGGGTCATATATGGGGTCATGGGGTCCTATATGGGATCCTATATGGGGACATGGGGTTCTATATGGGATCCTATATGGGGACATGGGGTTCTATATGGGATCCTATATGGGGACATGGGGTTCTATATGGGATCCTATATGGGGACATGGGGTTCTATATGGGATCCTATATGGGGTTCTATATGGGATCCTACATGGGGACATGGAGTCATATATGGGATCCTATATGGGGATATAGGGTCCTATATGGGATCCTATATGGGGACATGGGGTCTTGGGGTCGTATATGGGGCCATGGGCTCCTATATGAGATCCTATGTGGGATATGGGGTCCTATATGGGGTCCTATGGGGCATATATGTGGTCCTATATGGGGACCTGGGGTCCTATATGGGATCCTATATGGGATCCTATATGGGATCCTATATGGGATCCTATATGGGATCCTATATGGGATATAGGGTCCTATATGGGCTATGGGGTCCTATATGGGGCTTTTAGGTCCTATATGGGGACATGGGGTCTTGGGGTCGTATATGGGGCATATATGGGGTAATATATGGGATCCTATATGGGACCATGGGACCATATATGGGATCTTATATGGGGATATGGGGTCTTGGGGTGGTATTTGGGCATATATGGGATCCTATATGGGGACATGGGGTCCTATATGGGATCCTATATGGGGACATGGGGTTCTATATGGGATCCTATATGGGGACATGGGGTCCTATATGGGATCCTATATGGGGACATGGGGTCCTATATGGGATCCTATATGGGGACATGGGGTTCTATATGGGATCCTATATGGGGACATGGGGTTCTATATGGGATCCTATATGGGGTCTTATATGGGATCCTATATGGGGACATGGGGTTTTATATGGGATCCTATATGGGGTTCTATATGGGATCCTATATGGGGACATGGGGTCCTATATGGGATCCTATATGGGGTTCTATATGGGATCCTATATGGGGACATGGGGTCCTATATGGGATCCTATATGGGGACATGGGGTTCTATATGGGATCCTATATGGGGTTCTATATGGGATTATATATGGGGACATGGGGTTCTATATGGGATCCTATATGGGGACATGGGGTTCTATATGGGATCCTATATGGGGACATGGGGTTCTATATGGGATCCTATATGGGGACATGGGGTTCTATATGGGATCCTATATGGGGACATGGGTTCCTATATAGGATCCTATATGGGGATATGGGGTCCTATATGGGATCCTATATGGGGACATGGGGTCCTATATGGGATCCTATATGGGGATATGGGGTCCTATATGGGATCCTATATGGGGACATGGGGTCTTGGGGTCGTATATGGGGCCATGGGGTCGTATATGGGGTCCAATATGGGGCTATGGGGTCATATATGGGGTCATGGGGTCCTTTATGGGATCCTATATGGGGACATGGGACCATATATGGGATCCTATATGGGGACATGGGGTCCTATATGGGATTCTATATGGGGATATGGGGTCCTGCATGGGTTCCTATATGGGTTATAGGGTCCTATATGGGATCCTATAGGACCAATATGGGGTCCTATATGGGGCTTTTAGGTCCTATATGGGGACATGGGGTCTTGGGGTCGTATATGGGGCATATATGGGGTCCTATATGGGATCCTATATGGGGATATGGGGCCCTATATGGGGACATGGGTTCCTATATAGGATCCTATATGGGGACATGGGGTCCTATATTGGATCCTTTATGGGGACATGGGGTTCTATATGGGATCCTATATGGGGATATGGGGTTCTATATGGGATCCTATATGGGGACATGGGGTTCTATATGGGATCCTATATGGGGTCCTCTATGGGATCCTATATGGGGACACGGGGTTCTATATGGGATCCTATATGGGGTTCTATATGGGATTATATATGGGGACATGGGGTTCTATATGGGATCCTATATGGGGTCCTATATGGTTTCCACCTCAAAATGGCTCCTGTCTCTTTAAGAAACACCTTTCATCCACTTCCGGTCTAAGCTCATCCCCTTTCCTCTCTAAGCTCCTCCCCTTCCGGTCTTAGCCCCTCCCTTTCCGGTACCTGCAACCCCCATATTCGTATTATCCCACTACTTCCGGGTTTGACACCCACTTCCTGTTTAAACCCCGCCCCTTCCGGTCGACCCCCCACTTCTTATCTCAGCTCCCCCAACATTCCCTTATCCCATCACTTCCGGGTTTAACCCATTCTAAGCCCCGCCCCTTCCGGTGTAAGCTCCTCCCCTTCCGGTCTAACCCCACTTATCCCCCATTCTCAATATATCCCATCACTTCCGGGTTTAACCCAGTCTATTAGCTTCTCTTCCGGTCTAAGCCCCTCCTCTTCCGCTCCACTACCACTTCCGCTTCCGTTTCACTTCCGGGTTCTCCCTCATAGCCGCCATGTTTCACGGCGTCGCGGTTCCACCAGCGGCGGGGGGTGAGTCCATAGGAATTAATGGGGGTCAATAGGATTTAATGGGGTTAATAGGATTTAATGGGGGTCTATGGGATATAATGGGGGTCTATGGGGTTATAATGGGGGGTAATAGGATTTAATGGGGGTCTATGGGATATAATGGGGGTCTATGGAGTATAATGGGGGTCTATAGGATATAATGGGGGTCTATGGGTTATAATGGGGGTCTATGGGGTTATAATGGGGGTCTATGGGGTATAATGGGGGTCTATGGGGTTATAATGGGGGTCTATGGGGGTATAATGGGGGTCTATGGGGTTATAATGGGGGTCTATGGGATATAATGGGGGTCTATGGGGGTATAATGGGGGTCTATGGGATATAATGGGGGTCTATGGGGTATAATGGGGGTCTATGGGATATAATGGGGGTCTATGGGGGTATAATGGGGGTCTATGGGATATAATGGGGGTCTATAGGATATAATGGGGGTCTATGGGGTTAATAGGATATAATGGGGGTCTATGGGTTATAATGGGGGTCTATGGGGTTATAATGGGGGTCTATGGGATATAATGGGGGTCTATGGGATATAATGGGGGTCTATGGGGTATAATGGGGGTCCATGGGGGTATAATGGGGGTCTATGGGATATAATGGGGGTCTATGGGGTTATAATGGGGGTCTATGGGATATAATGGGGGTCTATGGGTTATAATGGGGGTCTATGGGATATAATGGGGGTCTATGGGGTATAATGGGGGTCTATGGGGTTATAATGGGGGTCTATGGGTTATAATGGGGTCTATGGGGTTATAATGGGGGTCTATGGGATATAATGGGGGTCTATGGGTTATAATGGGGGTCTATGGGATATAATGGGGGTCTATGGGGTTATAATGGGGGTCTATGGGATATAATGGGGGTCTATGGGGTTATAATGGGGGTCTATGGGTTATAATGGGGGTCTATGGGATATAATGGGGGTCTATGGGGTTATAATGGGGGTCTATGGGATATAATGGGGCTCTATGGGGATATAATGGGGGTCTATGGGGTATAATGGGGTCTATGGGGTTATAATGGGGGTCTATGGGATATAATGGGGGTCTATAGGATATAATGGGGCTCTATGGGGTTATAATGGGGGTCTATGGGATATAATGGGGGTCTATGGGGTATAATGGGGGTCTATAGGATATAATGGGGGTCTATGGGGTTATAATGGGGGTCTATGGGGTTATAATGGGGGTCTATGGGGGTATAATGGGGGTCTATGGGATATAATGGGGGTCTATAGGATATAATGGGGGTCTATGGGGTTAATAGGATATAATGGGGGTCTATGGGATATAATGGGGGTCTATGGGGTTATAATGGGGGTCTATGGGGTTATAATGGGGGTCTGTGGGGTATAATGGGGGTCTATGGGGGTATAATGGGGGTCTATGGGGTATAATGGGGGTCTATGGGGTTATAATGGGGGTCTATGGGGTTATAATGGGGGTCTATGGGATATAATGGGGGTCTATGGGGTTATAATGGGGGTCTATGGGGTTATAATGGGGGTCTATGGGATATAATGGGGGTCTATGGGGTTATAATGGGGGTCTATGGGATATAATGGGGGTCTATGGGGTTATAATGGGGGTCTATGGGTTATAATGGGGGTCTATGGGGTTATAATGGGGGTCTATGGGATATAATGGGGGTCTATGGGATATAATGGGGGTCTATGGGGTATAATGGGGGTCCATGGGGGTATAATGGGGGTCTATGGGATATAATGGGGGTCTATGGGGTTATAATGGGGGTCTATGGGATATAATGGGGGTCTATGGGTTATAATGGGGGTCTATGGGATATAATGGGGGTCTATGGGGTATAATGGGGGTCTATGGGGTTATAATGGGGGTCTATGGGTTATAATGGGGTCTATGGGGTTATAATGGGGGTCTATGGGATATAATGGGGGTCTATGGGTTATAATGGGGGTCTATGGGATATAATGGGGGTCTATGGGGTTATAATGGGGGTCTATGGGATATAATGGGGGTCTATGGGGTTATAATGGGGGTCTATGGGTTATAATGGGGGTCTATGGGATATAATGGGGGTCTATGGGGTTATAATGGGGGTCTATGGGATATAATGGGGCTCTATGGGGATATAATGGGGGTCTATGGGGTATAATGGGGTCTATGGGGTTATAATGGGGGTCTATGGGATATAATGGGGGTCTATAGGATATAATGGGGCTCTATGGGGTTATAATGGGGGTCTATGGGATATAATGGGGGTCTATGGGGTATAATGGGGGTCTATAGGATATAATGGGGGTCTATGGGGTTATAATGGGGGTCTATGGGGTTATAATGGGGGTCTATGGGGGTATAATGGGGGTCTATGGGATATAATGGGGGTCTATAGGATATAATGGGGGTCTATGGGGTTAATAGGATATAATGGGGGTCTATGGGATATAATGGGGGTCTATGGGGTTATAATGGGGGTCTATGGGGTTATAATGGGGGTCTGTGGGGTATAATGGGGGTCTATGGGGGTATAATGGGGGTCTATGGGGTATAATGGGGGTCTATGGGGTTATAATGGGGGTCTATGGGGTTATAATGGGGGTCTGTGGGGTATAATGGGGGTCTATGGGGGTATAATGGGGGTCTATGGGGGTATAATGGGGGTCTATGGGATATAATGGGGGTCTATGGGATATAATGGGGGTCTATGGGGTTATAATGGGGGTCTATGGGATATAATGGGGGTCTATGGGGTATAATGGGGGTCTATAGGATATAATGGGGGGTCTATGGGGTTATAATGGGGGTCTATGGGATATAATGGGGGTAATAGGATTTAATGGGGGTAATAGGAATTAATGGGGGTAATAGGAATTAATGGGGTTAATAGGATATAATGGGGGTCTATGGGGTGTAATAGGATTTAATGGGGGTCTATGGGACATAATGGGGTTAATAGGATATAATGGGGGTCTATGGGGTTAATAGGATATAATGGGGGTCTATGGGGTCTATGGGATATAATGGGGGTCTATGGGGTGTAATAGGATTTAATGGGGGTCTATGGGATATAATGGGGGTCTATGGGGTTAATAGGATATAATGGGGTTTAATAGGGGTCTATGGGGGTTAATGGGGGTCTATGGGGTTAATAGGATATAATGGGGTTTAATAGGGGTCTATGGGGGTTAATGGGGGTCTATGGGGTTAATAGGATATAATGGGGGTCAATAGGATTTACTGGGGTTAATAGGATATAATGGGGGTCAATAGGATTTACTGGGGTTAATAGGATATAATGGGGGTCAATAGGATTTACTGGGGTTAATAGGATATAATGGGGGTCAATAGGATTTACTGGGGTTAATAGGATATAATGGGGGTCTATGGGTGGTAATAGGATATAATGGGGGTTAATAGGATATAATGGGGGCAATAGGATATAATGGGGGTCTATGGGGTTAATAGGATATAATGGGGGTTAATAGGATATAATGGGGGTTAATAGGATATAATGGGGGTCTGTGGGGTTAATAGGGGTCAATGGGGGTAATAGGATATAATGCGGGTCTGAGATATAATGGGGGTAATAGGTTATAATGGGGGTTAATAGGATATAGTGGGGGTCTATGGGGGATAATAGGATATAATGGGGGTCTATGGGGTTAATAGGATATAATGGGGGTCTATGGGGTTAATAGGATATAATGGGGGTAATAGGATATAATGGGGTCTATGGGAGTAATAGGATATAATGGGGGTCTATGCGATATAATGGGGGTCTATGGGTTAATGGGATATAATGGGATTAATAGGATATAATCGGGGTCTATGGGGGGTAATAGGATTTAATGGGGGTCTATGGGATATAATGGGGTTAACAGGATATAATGGGGGTCTATGGAGGGTAATAGGATATAATGGGGGTCTATGGGGTTATAATGGGGGTCTATGGGGTTAATAGGATAAAATGGGGGTCTATGGGGTTAATGGGGGTCTATGGGGTTAATAGGATATAATGGGGGTCTATGGGGTTAATAGGATATAATGGGGGTCTATGGGAATAATAGGATATAATGGGGGTCTATGGGGGTAATGGGATATAATGGGGGTCTATGGGGTTAATAGGTTATAATGGGGGTCTATGGGGTTAATAGGATATAATGGGGGTCTATGGGGTTAATAGGATATAATGGGGGTCTATGGGATATAACGAGGGTCTATGGGGGGTAATAGGATTTAATGGGGGTCTATGGGACATAATGGCGGTAATAGGATATAATGGGGGTCTATGGGGTTAATA